>NW_007735033.1:69423-73960 GCF_000696425.1 Galeopterus variegatus
CAAACTGGCAAAACTCAAAGACAAAGAGAGAATCCTAAAATAGTGAGAGAAAAGCATCAAGCCACCTATAAGGGAGTCCCCACCAGACTAACAGCAGACTTCTCAACAGAAACTGTACAGGCCAGAAGAGAATGGAATGGTATATCCCAAATACTAAAAGAAAAAAACTGCCAGCCAAAAATATGATACACAGCAAGGCTGTCCTTCAGAAATAAGGGAGAAATAGTGTATATGCCAGATAAACAAAAACTGTGGGAGTTCATCACCACACAGCCAGCCCTACAAAAAATCCTCAAGGGAGTCCTGCATCTGGAATCCAAAAATTGATGATCACTACCACGAATACACAAGAAAGAACAAAACTCACTGGTAGAACATAAATGCAAACAATAAAGAGAAAGAAACTGTATCCTACCATCTCCCCAAATCATCAAACATCAAAGACAAACAATAAAGGGAAAGAAACAAAAGATACTTAAGACATCCAAATGAAAACTGATATAACAGGAGTACGGCAGCACCTTTCAGTAACAACCCTAAATGTAAATGGCTTAAATTCCCCTCTCAAAAGACACACAAGCTGACTGTATTAAAAAGTTAGACCCAAATATATGCTGACTACAAGAGACTCACTTCACCTGTAAAGACACACACAGACTAACAGTGAAGGGGTGGAAAAAGATATACCACACAAATGGAAATCAAAAACAAGCAGGAGTAGCTATTCTTATATCAGATAAAATAGACTTTAAACTAAAAACCATAAAAAGAGACAAAAAAGGCTGTTATATAATAATAAAGGGATCTATCCAGCAAGAAGATGTAACAATCATAAATATATATGCACCCAACACCGGAGCACTGAGATAAATAAAGCAAACACTATTAGACCTAAAGAAAGAGATAGACCCAAATACAATAATAGTTAGGGACCTGAACACCCCTCTCTCAACATTGGACAGATCATCTAGGCAACAAATCAACAGAGAAACACAGGACTTAAACCACACTTTAGACCAATTGGACTTGGCAGATATCTACAGAACATTTTATCCAACAACCACAGAATATACATTCTTCTCATCAGCACCCACAGAATATACATTCTTCTCATCAGCACATGTGACATTCTCCGGGATACACCATATGTTAGGTCACAAATCAAGTCTGAAAAAATTTTTAAAAATTGAAATCATTTCAAGTATCTTTACAGATCACAATGGAATACAATTAGAAATCAATAACAAGCAAAACTCTGGAAACTATACAAACACATGGAAATTAAACCACATGATCCTGAATGACCTATGGGTCCAAGAAGAAATTAACAGGAAATCAAAAAATTTCTTGAAACTAATGAAAATAAAGCCAAATCATACCAAAACCTGTGGGATACTCCAAAAGCAGTACTGAGAGGGAAGTTTGTTGCAATAAATGCTTACATCAAAATAATAGAAAGATTTCAAATAAACAACCTAACACAAAGAACTTGAAAAACAAGAACAATCCAACTGGAAAATTAGTAGACAGAAAAAAATAATTAAGATCAGAGCAGAACTAAATGAAATAGAGACCCAAAAAATGATACAAAAGATCAATGAAACAAAAAGTTGGTTTTTTGAGAAGATAAACAAAATAGACAAACCATTAGCTAGGCTAACTAAAAACAGAAGAGAGAAAACCCAAATAACAAAAATTAGAAATGAAAAAGGAGACATTACAACCAATATCATAGAAATACAAAGAATCACTAGAGACTATTAAAAGCAACTATACGCCAACAAATTTGACAACCTGAAGTAAACCCATAAATTTCTGGACACATACAAACTACAAGACTGAACCAAGAAAAAACAGAAAACTTGAACAGACCAATAATGAACAAGAAGATTGAAGCAGTTATCAGCAGTCTTCCAACAAAGAAAAGCCTCAGATTGGATGGCTTACTGCTGAATTCTGCCAAACCTTTAATGAGAAATTAATACCAATTCTCTTCAAACTATTCCAAAAAATTGAAACTGAGGCCATTCTCCCAAACTCATTTTATGGGGCCAGCATCATCCTGGTACCAAAACTAGACAAAGATACAACAAAAAAAAGAAAACTATACACCAATATCTTTGATGAGCATAGAAAAATTCTCAATAAAATTTTAGCAAATAGAATACTGTGACACATCAAATGAATCCAACCACATCAAGTGGGATTCATTCCAGGGTTGCAAGGATGGTTCAACATACACAAGTCAAAAAATGTGATATACCGCATCAACAAAGTCAAGGACGAAAACTATATGATTATCTCAATAGATGCAGAAAAAGCACTTGAAAAAAATTCAATATCCCTTCATGATAAAGACTTTCAGCAAGTTAGGTATAGAAGGAAAGTTTCTCCACACAATAAAAGCCATATATGACAAATCCACGGCCAATATCATCCTGAATGGGGGAGGGGGGAAAAGCTTTCAGCAAGACTGGTAGCAAGACAAGGATGCCCACTTTCACCGTTTCTATTTAACAAAATATTGGAAGTACTAGCCAGAGCAATCTAGCAAGAGAAAGAAGTAAAGGGCATCCAAGTTGGAAAAGATGAAGTCAAATTGTCCCTGTTTGCAGATGACATGAGAAAAATATATATTTATAAATATATAAATAAATATAGAGAAAAGGCTAAACTCTACAAAAAATCTCTCAGAGTTGATAAACAATTTCAGGAAAGCTGTAGGATACAAAATTAACATGCAAAAATAAGTAGCATTTTTATACTCCAACAATTAACTGGAAGAAAAAGAAATCAATAAAACTAGCTCATTTACAATAGTCACTAAAAAAATAGAATACCTAGGAATAAATTTAACCAAGGAGGTGAAAGACCTCTGCAATGAGAGCTACAAATCACTGTTGAAAGAAATTAAAGAGGACAAAAAAAGATGGAAAGACATTCCATACTCTCAGATTGGAAGAATTAACATTGTGAAAATGTCTGTACTACCCAAAGTGAGCTACAGATTCAGTGCAATCCCCATCAGAATACTCATGACATTCTTCACAGAAATAGAAAAAACAATCCTGACATTCATATGGAACAACAAAAGACCGTGAATATCCAAAGCAATCCTGAGTAAAAAAATAAAGCTGGAGGCATAACACTATCTGACTTCAAATTATACTATAAAACTATAGTAACCAAAACAGCATGGTACTGGTATAAAAACAGACATTCAGACCAATGGAACAGAACAAAAAAACCTGAGAAAAAACCCACATGCTTACAGCCAACTGATCTTCGGCCAAAGGCACCAAGAACATACATTGTGGAAAAGACTGCCTCTTCAACAACTGGTGCTGGGAAAACTGGACATCCATATGTAGAGGAAAGAAACTGGATCTATACCTCTTGCCTTATACCAAAATCAACTTAAATGGATTAAAGACTTAAATGTAAGACCTGAAACACAGGTGAAACACTTCAGGAAGTAGGACTAGGCAAGGACTTTATGAATATGATCCCCAAAGCACAGGTAATAAAAGGAAAAATAAACAAAAGGGACTATAGCAGACTAAAAAGCTTCTGCACAGCAAAAGAAATAATTTAAAAGACCAAAAAAAAAAAAAAAACAACTTACAAGTTCTGAGAAAATATTTGCAAACTATGCATCCAACAAAGGATTAATATCCAGAATATAGAAATAACTCAAACAACTTAACAGTAAATAAACAAGTAACCCAATTTTTTAAAATGCGCAAAGGAGCTGAATAGGCATTTCTCAAAGGAAGGTATATAAATGGCCAACAGACACATGAAAAAATGCTCAACATCCGTCGGCATCAGGGAAATGCAGATCGAAAGCACATTAAGATATCATCTCACACCAGTTAGACTGGCCATCATCAAAATAAAAGACAGAGAATGACAAATGCTGATGAGAATGCAGAGAAAGGGGAAAACTTCTGCACTATTGGTGGGACTGTAAATTAGCGTAGCCATTATGGAAAATGGTATGGAGTTTCCTCAAACAACTATAGATACAACCGCCATATGATCCAGCAATCCTACTGCTGGGTATTTACCCAAAGGAATGGAAACCATCATGTCAAAGGGACACCTGCTCTCCCATGTTTATTGCAGCACTATTTACAATAGCCAAGATTTGGAACCAACCTAAATGTCCAATGACAGATGATTGGATAAGGAAAATGTGGTATATACACACAATGGAATACTACTCTGCCTTGAAAAAAGAATGAAATTCTGCCATTTGAATCAACGTGGATGAACTTGGAGAAAATTATGTAAAGTGAAATAAGCCAGGCACAGAAAGAGAATTACCATGTGTCCTCAGTCATAACTGAGAGGAAAGGAAGGAAGGAAGGGAGGGACGGAGGGAGGGAGGGAGGGAGGGAGGAAGGAAAGAAAAGACAACAACGACAGTAATATATTGAACTTTCAAAAGGAGAGAACAGAACTGAGGTTAGCAGAGGTGGGATGGGGGAGGGAGAGTGGAGTAAGGGAGGAATTGGTAAAGGGCCATGAAAAA
>NW_007735033.1:74636-82693 GCF_000696425.1 Galeopterus variegatus
AGAGGTGGGATGGGGGAGGGAGAGTGGAGTAAGGGAGGAATTGGTAAAGGGCCATGAAAAATGATTATGTTTTATAACGTTGAATACACTAATTATCCTGATTTGAGCATCACATATTGCACACAGGTATTGCTATTCAACTCTGTACCCCACGGATATGTACAATCAACTATGTTTCAATTAAAAAAAAAAAAAGAATGAACCAGAATGAGGGAAAGTCTTGATTTGACTTGCTGGAGCAGACAGCTGGGGGCCCGACATGCTGCAGGAAGCCACCAGGGAGGCCTGCACTCTCTCCTCTCCTGTCACTTCCAGGGTGAGAGCTGCTGTCCAGTTTAAGTGCAACCGCACCTCGGCAAAGCTCCAGAGCCCCTCATCTCAAATACAGTTCCCCTCATTTGTGCAATCAGAGGTCAATACATCAGTTTGCTCTGACATTTACGGTGCCTTTTTTTATTGTCTTAATTTTTGTTGTTTTTATTTATTTTTTTCATAGTGAATCTTTATTTATTTTTTTAAATGTTCCAATCAGGATAATTAGTATATTCACCATTATACAGTGTAATAGATTTTTGTGGTCCTTTACCAGTTCCTCCCTTCCCCCCTCCCTCTTCCTCTTTCCCACCCTCGGCAACCTCAGTTCTGTTCTCTTCCCTTAAAACGTTCAACGTATTAGTGTGCTTTTTGAATCTTTCCTTAAATTTGTTTGTTTATTTATTGTATTAGTTCCTACATATAAGTGAAGACATGCAACATTTCTCTTTCTCTGCCTGGTTTATTTCACTTAACATAATTTCCTCTAAGTTCATCCACGTTACTTAAACTGGTAGTATTTCATTCTTTTCTATGGCAGAGTAGAATTCTAGTGTGTAGATATGGAATTTTCCTTATGAACTTGTCTGAAGATGGGCATTAGGTTGGTTCCAACTCTTGGCTATTGTAGACAGAATTGCAATTTTTGTTGTTTTTGAGTGCAAGTAGTAGCCAAAACTAAGAAAAGCCTAATAGCACATTCTTATACTGATTAATAAATGAACTTAACGATCATTTTAAAGTAATAAATGTGTCATTAAATTAGGGGAAAAAAATCCAGAATTTGAAATTGTATTTTCAATTGTTGTCTTTTAATGACCCCAGAGTGTTGCATAATAAGGAAAATGCATTTCTAATAGCTGTAAACATCTTTAGTGCAGATGATCTGCGCTCGCAGGTGGACAGAAGGACCGTTTGGTTATGAAACCGGTGCTGTTCTCCCTTCTAGCATCCAGCAACCCAGCGCGACTCTCACAGACAAGAGACGAAGAGCTGGGAGAGACCAGACTCTGATCAGAAACTCCTGTGCTCATTGTCAGTCATCAGAAGAATGGTTTTAGGGCCGGCCCGGTGGCGCACTGCTACAGTGCGCCGCATGGGAGCGCGGTGGCTCTCCTGCCGAGGGTTCGGATCCCACATACAGACCGGTTCCCGCTCNGGCGAGATGGGCACCTCTGTGTCATCCCGGTGTATAAGCCACTCGGTTTTCCCGCTCAAGCCTCTGAAGCCATTAACCAAACGTCCTCCAGCTCATCCCTCTTTCCGCCACATTTTGACCTCTGGGAAATTAGGTCTGTTAATACTTTAGGACATGTGTCAAAATGACAGTTCTGAATCGATTTAGATAATAAAGGATGCATATAATTTTAGCAGATTTTTTTCCATGCATGATGTGTTTATCCATAGTTATAAGTGAATGAACAGGAGGAGGAGGAGTGGTCATCCACACGAAAAGAAACAATCTCACCATAAACAATACGTATAGCAAGCCCCCGACTGCATGTCAAAGAGACTTACACAAACTTATCTCGTGTCTTTTAGGGGACGCCCATTCTGAGTGGAAATCATGCAAATGGAACAGGAACTTCAGCGAAAAAGCAATAAACAAATGCAAGAATATGCGGCCCCTTGTTCATATCAAATTCAAGTCAGAAGTGTCTTAAAGATCAGGACTGTGACAACAGTCTGTCTGGGGTAGGACTAGGGGACGTTGGGGTAAGAATATGCGGCCCCTTGTTCATATCAAATTCAAGTCAGAAGTGTCTTAAAGATCAGGACTATGACAACAGTCTGTCTGGGGTAGGACTAGGGGACGTTGGGGACATCATTTCAAATCTAGTCAGGATGAAGTCTTAAACTCTTTCTAATCAGTACAGATTTTTACCAAACTGCATAACCTAAAACAAGCTGTAATGTGAAGTGACTGCCTGTGAAGAGGTAGAGCTGCTTAGAAATAAGGAGGAGACTGGAATGTAGACAGGGTCAGAGCCCTGTGCTGTGCTGCCAGCAGAAGCCCTAGGCTTGCTCTGGGGGACGTGCCGACCTGTCCTGCAGACCCAGAGACTTCAGGCTCTGTCTTCTGGGGCAGACACACACCTCACGGGCTCCCCATCCCAGCGATCAGTCAGACAGCACACTACTGGACGGGAGGTGTGGGGGAGTGTCTCAGCTGGATTCTGGGGCAGTAGTTTATCTGGAAGGTGATCCTGAGAAGCAGAAGTTGGGGATAGAACATGTGAGATATGGAAGGAGTCAAAGCCAATATAGAGCACGTGATCGAGTTGGTGGCTGCTCTGGGCACTTGAGGATCAGTCCCACTGGAAAACCGCTGAGGACCCATGCAGAAAATTAACGCACCAAAAGACAGGAGGTTGAGCATTCCCCACCAGATCCCAACATCTGCTTCTGCAGGTGACTACTGAAAGCATTCGATCCCTTGTCATGACCCACTGCATGTCCTCAAGTAAATGAGCTGGTGCAGCTTCTAAGGTAGAGAAACAGGGATGCAGAAGGTGCTTGAGGCTGGGCCCTGCAGCATGCACAAGAGCTGTCCAGCACACTTGCCACCGAAATCATAGGCGGGTGGTGGGGCTGTGTTGTGGGGCACCGCCTGTGTCTGCTGCTCAATCTCCTGCAGATCTCAGATCTACTCATGTCCGTGTCGGATCCATTCTGGCACAGACTCATTTGTCCTGGAGCACTTACAAGATGCCCTAATGAATTCCCTGAATTCTAGAGGCACTCCGCCCTGTTGCGTTGTAGCAGCAACAGCAATAAGTAGCTCTTTGTGATAATCAGAATTGATTTCCCCCACCCCTATAGGAACTCTTATCCTATCCTGAAGAGACTGAATTGACCAGGTTGCAAACTTGCTTTGTCTTCCTTGGAAGCCACACTATGCCCAGGTTACAGCAATCTTCTACTGGGAACCAGAATTTTCAATCCACGGCAGCTTAGAGTTGCAGGATGATTGAGTCACTAGGAGTGATGGTGAAGGGCCCAATTCTACTTTCACCCCCTAGACCCTGGACCCCTGCAGTCCAGCTCTCAGAGACACAGTGCTCCATGTCAGCCAGTAGTTCAATGTGCACACTCAACCTGAAGGACAGCTGTCCAAGCTCATGCCTCTTAGGAACTTTCAGTAAGTCTTTCCAACGTTCTTTCTGCTTCCCAGTCATGAGATGTATAGGAGGACACACTGTATCCCATGGTCATGTGCCTGTTGTCATACTTCCTTTGCCATAAAATGAGTCCTTTGTTGCCAGACGATGGCACTCAGGGTGGTGTGCCTATAAATGCAGCACTCTGTAAGCACTCAGACAGGAATGTTTGCAGATATGCCACGGGTGTCGAATGCGAACCCAAATCTGGGATAGATGGCAGTTCCAGTAAGGACAAATCACTCCTCCTTCCAGGGCTGAATGTGTCCAGGGTAACTGACCTGCCATCAAATGGCTGGCAGCTCATCTATATTCAACACAGAGCTCCTAATATTCTCCTTCACACCTGCTTTCACTCAATCTTCCCCATCACAGTTAATGGCACCTCCATCCTTCTGGTTGTTCAGGCCCAAATCCCAGAATAATCCTTGACTCCTCTCTTTTTCTCACGTTCTACATCTGACCTGTTAACAGATCGTGTTGAATGTGTCCAGGGTAACTGACCTGCCATCAAATGGCTGGCAGCTCATCTATATTCAACACCGAGCTCCTAATATTCTCCTTCACACCTGCTTTCACTCAATCTTCCCCATCACAGTTAATGGCACCCTCATCCTTCTGGTTGTTCAGGCCCAAATCCCAGAATAATCCTCGACTCCTCTCTTTTTCTCACGTTCTACATCTGACCTGTTAACAGATCGTGTTGGTTCCTGTATACCCATAACACGGCCTCTCCCTCACCATGGCCAACACTCAAATTTACCCGTGTCAACTTTCACCTGCATTATTAGCATAGCCTCTTAATTGATTCTGTCCTTGGCCCCCTGGAGTCTATTCTCAACTGTCATCCAGAGTGATCCTGGTAAAACACAAATCATAGCATGTCAATCCTCAGTTCAAAGCCTTCCAATGGCTTCCTATCTCAGAGAAAGTCAAAGTCTTTCAAGGGTGTATATATCCCTATGTGATATGAGGCCTTGTGGCAGACAGATGCTGAGGTGGCCCACAATCCTCCCTCCTGGTGTGCCTGCCTCTATGTGATCCCCTCCCTTGAGTGTGGGTGGGATCTATGACTGGCTTCTAGCGAACAGAAAAGTGGTGAATGTCACTCCGATGATTATGTTACACTATGTAACATTTTCTCTTGCTATCAGAGTCTTGCTTTCTCCACTGGCCTCACAAAAGCAAGCTGCCATGTTGTGAATTGTCTATGGAGTGAGCAGGGAATTCTATGCAGCCTCTAAAAGTCAAATGTGGCCTCTGGCTGACATCCAGCAAAACAACCTTAAAGATCTCAGTTCTACAGATGCAAGGAAATGAATTCTGCCAACATGAGAGAGCTTGGAAGTGGGACATTCCCTAGTTGAGCTCCCAGATGAGACTGCAGCCCAACTTACACCTTGATTGCAGCCATGAGAGCCCTGAGCAGAGGCCCTGACCCAAACAAACTGAGATAATAAATGGATGTTGTTTCAAGCCTCACAGTTTGTGGTAACTTGCTTTTCAGCAATATAAAACTACAGCATCCTGGTACCTCTCTGACCACATCTCCTCCAACTCTTCCCTTCATCCACTCTGCTTGAGCCCCATAGGCCTCTTCTTTGCTGCGTCTCAAGTGAGCCACACATGCACCCATCACAAGGCCTTGGCATTACTGTGTTCCCCAGCTCCAGGTGTTCTTCTCCTAGATGCACACATGGTTCTCGCCCTCACTCACTTCTCGTTTTCACTCAGAAGTCATTTTCTCAGCAGGCCTTCCCTGGCCACTGTATCTAAAATATTACATCCTTCTTTCACTTTATAACTTCCTTCCCTGCTTTATTTTTTTCTCTTTAGCATTTATCATCTTTTAACTTACTATATATATTTTAATTATTTCTCTTGCTTATTGCCTTTTTTCTCTTGCTAGAATAATAGCTCCACCAGGACAGATTTTTTTTCCGTTTTGTTCACTGTAGTTGTCTTAGCCTGTTTTGTGCTGCTGTAAGAGAATACCACATACTGAGTAATTTATAATGAACAGAAATGTATTTCTCACAGTTCTGGAGGCTGGAAGTCCAATATCAAGGTGCCAGCATCTGGTGAGGTCCTTCTTGCTGCATCATCCCATGGTGAAGGCAAAAGGCAAGAGAGAATGAGAGGGAGAGCAAGAGATCAAACTGGAGCCTCAAGCCCTTTTATAATGGCCTTAATTCATTCATAAGGGCAGAGCCCTCATGACCCAAACACCTGCTATTAGGCCCCCCCTCCCAACACTGTTGCATTGGGGATTAAGTTTCCAACACATGCTTTTTGGGGACACATTCAAACCTTAGCAGCTGTATTTTGTCCACTTGAGCTGAGTCATTGTGGTAGTGTGATTCTTTTCTGCCACACTGATTGCTCTGCAGCAGGTACGGATTGAGAGAGTATTGGGGCTTAGCCAGGGTTGGAATATGAGAAGAGAGAGTGGCAGAAGGGTTCTGCATGTTTTCTGGGGGGAGCTTATGGTGCTAGATCATCAAGTAGAGGACAGGAGTGTGGGCATGAAGCAACTGGTGCATGAAAGAGAGGTATGGCCAGTGGATTGAAGATCTTATTAAATTCAGAGAACTCTTGGGGTTGACTTATTAGATGTGCTGGAGGATAGGAAGTGATGGTTGGAGAGGAGACATTTGTACTCATGATGTTGGAAATGTACTTGGTGATAACAAGATCTAGGGTATGGCTTTGTGAGTGGGTGGCTGAGGTGAGATGGAATAAGAAATTGGCTCTAAAGGATTAAGAAACTAAGGCCCAGGGTGTTGATGGACCATTATTAAATTCTGAAGTCTCCAAGAATCACAACAGTGTTGAAAGCAAAATGGCTCAAATGTTCAAGTCATCAAAGAATAAGGGCTTGTGAAAGAGAGATCAGGAATTGACAGCTCTCATCTAGGAAGGTTCTAAGAAGGAAAAACAACCTTCACCTGAACACTGCAGGAAGTAAGATCCTCAGGGGGCAATCCAGGTTTCCATTAGAGCAGGGATCAGAAAACTACCACCCCCACCCCAGGCCAAGTCCAGCCTGCCCCCAGATTTTGTAAATAAAGTTTTATTGGAACTCAGCCACATTCATTTGCTCACATACTTTCTATGGCTGCTTTTGAGAGAGAATGGCAAAGTAGTTGCAACAGAGACTATATGGCCCAGAAAGCCTAAACTGCATTCATGCACTGCATAACAACATTTAGGCCAACAATGGACCACATATGCAATGGTGGTCCCAAAAGATTATAAGAGAACTGAAAAATTCCTGTCACCTAGTGATGTCATAGCCATCATAACATTGTAGCACAATGCATTACTCACATGGCCTAACTTAAAGCCGCCACCTCTTAATACGATCGTATTGGCAACACCTGAATTTTGGGGGGAAACATTCAAGCCAAAGCAATGGGAGGTGAGAGGCTTGATGGCTGCTCCGAGGACACACCAGGCTGGGAGAGCTCCATGTGGGTGGAGGAGCCTGCAGCAACTGAAGACTCTGGGGAGGCTGATTTGCCCTCAGCTGAGGCACAGGAACACGCACCATGAACATCTTGAGCTGGTCTTGCTGGCATCTGGGCAGCTTCTCCTTGAGTGCAGGCCCTGCCTGATCCTAGTGGGTTCCTACACTGTAGAGGGAGGGAGGGAAGGAAAGAAGGAGCAACGGAGGGAAAAGCAGGCAGGCAAACAGGCAAGGAACGCAAATAAAAGTTAAAATGACAACTCTGTGCTCATATATATTAGTTCTAGAAATTCATATACCAGATAAAATATTAGCATGATTTTTATAGGAAGAAGCCTCTTTATGACCTTTGACAATCAGAGAATGAAATCTTATTATCAGTGCTAAGGCCCTCCCTGGTCCTAAAAATCTGTGGTTCGTTGATAGCAAGACACACGGGTGTGTCTTATTCTCTGTCAATTTATCGTTGCTCTGATCAACCTCCGAAAGTCCTAAACAGTGATTAGAGTGCTCCTTGAAAATGTACCCAGGCTGGCGTCAAAGCTCTCGCAGGGTAAATGAGTAACACACGGCCGCTGGCTAGCCCTGGCAGACAGTTCTCCCTGCCAGTGACAGCGCCTACCTCTCTCCGCCACAGGCAACCTTTCCCCACCTTCCGTCAGAACCCATCAGAGCCCTGCAGAGAAGGCTTTCCTCTCCCTGTCTCCACTCTGCTGAGAAGATCCATGTTCCACTGCTCCAACGCCTACTCTTTTCTTGCTTCCCATGAGGATGTACAATTTTGTTATAGCCCCAGAGAAACTTAACCTGAAGTCCCATTAGTTCACTGCCATTTCTAGACTACTCCTCAGTGAACGACAGCATTTTAATACATTTCCTTTTGTTAACAGCACAACAGCCTGTCTCCCTCCTCTTTCAGCATAGGAGCTGCCTGCTGGATTTGCATACTGTTAAATACTTCTCATCTTTGCTGCCTTAAGTAAAGGTTTTTCCTTTATAAATTTCCTTAGACCAAATGGCTACCCCTCATAGAGAAACAAACAAACAAACAAACAAAAACATTCCGCGAAGATTTAACAGCAATTTTGAGCAAAGTTGATCTGGTTTCATCATAG
>NW_007735033.1:83783-83989 GCF_000696425.1 Galeopterus variegatus
TTGGCCAGGGGAGGAGGCTCTTCACCGCAACTCCAGCAGTTGTTTGCAGGATTCGGTGCTTTGGGGATTGGACTGAATGCCACGGTTGCTGCCTTTGTCAGGAGCCTTTCTAGGTTTCTTGACGCTTCCCCACGGACTTCTCCGTAGAGCAGCTGACAATATTCCCTATCGTGAACTGTCTGCTCTTAGACAAGATGATGGAGTGG
>NW_007735034.1:0-227 GCF_000696425.1 Galeopterus variegatus
TCCTCAACAGATACACACAGGTAAAACTCTCAGCCCCAGCTGTGCTCTCCCAGGGCTCACTGTATCTTGGCTCCTACCTGTAGCATTTTATGTGAAAGGAACCACATACCTGTGGAAAAAATTTATTCTCTTCTGCTTCTTAGTGGGCATAGAAAACAGACAGGAAGGGCCGGCCTGGTGGCGCACTGGATAGTGCACCGCTTGGGAAGCGCGGCGGCGCTCCTGCC
>NW_007735034.1:440-1447 GCF_000696425.1 Galeopterus variegatus
GGGAAATTTGAATCTCCTTCCTACCCTTTTTACTTTGTAAAAGGTGATCTTATACATCAGAGAGTAAAACATGGACAAAACTGTTCTGCTTCTCAATCCAGCCCTAACTAAATATGTTTGGTGATAATTTTTAAAAGTACCTCTAAAAAGCTTCTAAAACGTTGCCCATGACCCTGGGTTTTCAGAACTTCTTTAATTATTTTTCCTTCTGGTCATTGTGATAGGTCTGAGGGAGAAGACACTTTAAAATGTCTATTAAAGTTGGAGGTCCCTCCTTTCAATTTAAATACTTTGTTAAATATACTTAATTTTTTTTAAAGATAGTGTCTGGCCTTTCCTAACTTACCACTAAACTTTCTAAAGTGATGCAAAACACCTTGAGGAATTTTCACAAACTATAAGTTATTGGAAATGAACTTGGGAATGAGAATTGGTAGCTTACCCACCCATCCCCTTGTTGATACACAGCATTCTTGCTCATAAAATTGATGGAAGTAAGGAGGCAGGACATTTCATCTCCTCCCCTCTTTTCCACTCTGTGACCTGGACTCAGAGCCAGGATTTGATTCAACCAGAAAATTGGGTAGTCATCACTTTATTGCATGGGTGCCTTTCCCTGATACACCGTTTTACATTGCTTCCTGAAATGCAATGTAATAGAGGACAGACTAGCAGTGATACCATGTATCCAGGGAGGTACTTAACAAGATAGGTTTTTGTAGCTTCCTGCAAGTCATGTTATCAGAGAACCATCCACAAGACTGGCTGGCTCTTCAGCTTAGTACCAGAGCCCAACTAGAAACAATGTTCCTTATGATGGACACAGAGTTCTAACCATGAAACAGGTCTTCTGATACAGGTGTGAAGAGTGGATTAAGCCACCCACTAAATGGACTGGCCAGGGAAAACCTTTAAATGTAGTGCACAGGCTAAAGTGAAGGTTATGAACCAAAGAGAAAGGCATTTTGTCATGTCTACAATATGAGACACAAAAATGAAACAGAAAG
>NW_007735034.1:1969-34360 GCF_000696425.1 Galeopterus variegatus
TCCTCAACAGATACACACAGGTAAAACTCTCAGCCCCAGCTGTGCTCTCCCAGGGCTCACTATATCTTGGCTCCTACCTGTAGCATTTTATGTGAAGGGAACCACCTACCTGTGGAAAAAATTTATTCTCTTCTGCTTCTTAGTGGGCATACAAAACAGACAGGAAGGGCCGGCCTGGTGGCGCACTGGATAGTGCGCCGCTTGGGAAGCGCGGCGGCGCTCCCGCCGAGGGTTCGGATCCCACATACAGACCGGTTCCCGCTAACCTTTAAATGTAGTACACAGGCTAAAGTGAAGGTTATGAACCAAAGAGAAAGGCATTTTGTCATGTCTACAATATGAGACACAAAAATGAAACAGAAAGTAGCATGCTGCAACTGAAGCCAGCACCAGAAGGGAGGATGAGTGCCTGGGAGGACACCTGTGACATAGGCTGGGACATGGAGGCAAGGAGTTGGGATAGGGCCTCATTCCCAGAGAGAAAAACACTATGTGTTCTAATGTGTAGTAGCTAAGAGATGGAAAGAGATGTACCACATGAAAGGAAATCAAAAAATAGCAGGACTAGCTATTCCTATATCAGATACAATAGATTTTAAACCAAAAACCATAAAGAGATGGAGAAGGCCATTATATATTGATAAAGGGATCTATCGAGCAAGAAGACATAATAATCATAAATATATATGCACCAAACGTTGGAGCATCTAGAATATATAAAGCAAAAACTGTTATACCAAAGGAAAGAGATAGATCCAAATATGATAATAGGAGGAGATCTGAATACCCCTCTCTCAAAATTGAACAGATCATCTAGGCAACAAATCAACAGAAACACAGAATTTAAACTACACTTTAGACCAATTGGACTTGGCGGATATCTACAGAGCATTTCATCCAACAACTACAGAATAGACATTCTTCTTATCCACACATGGAACATTCTCCAGGGTAAAATACATGTTAGGTCACAAATCAAGTCTCAACAAGTTAAAAAAAAATTAAAAACATTTCAAGTATCTTTTCAGACCGCAATGGATTAAAATTAGAAACAAATAACTAGAAAAATTGTGGAAACTATAGAAATATATGGACTTAAACAATACAATCCTGAATAACCTATGGGTCAAAGGAGAAACTAAATAGAAAATTGGAAAATTCTTGTAATTAATGAAAATAAAGACACATCATACCAAAAACTATGGAATATTGCAAAAGCAGTACAAAGAAGGAAGTTTATTGCAATAAATGCTTACATCAAAAGAATAGAAAGACTTCAAATAAATGACCTAACATTGTACCTCAAAGAACTAGAAAAACAAAGACAATCCAAATCCCAAATTAATAGACACAAATAAATAATTAAGACAAGAGCAGAACTAAATGAAATAGAGACCAAAAAAATATACAAAAGATCAATGAAACAAAAAGTTGGTTTTTATGAGAAGATACACAAAATAGACAAACCATTAGCTAGGCTAAATCAAAAAAGGAGAGGGAATAACCATATAACAAAAATCAGAAATGAAAAGGAGACATTACAACCAATACCACAGAAGTACAAAGAATAATCATTAGAGACTATTATGAACAACTTTATGCCAACAAATTTGAAAATATGGAGGAAATGGATAAGTTTTTGCATAAATACAAACTACCAAGACTGAACCAAGAAGAAATAGAAAGCCTGAACAGACGAATAATGAACAATGAAATTGAGGCAATTATAAGCAGTCTCCCAACAACAAAATAATCTCAGGACTTGATGGCTTTACTGCTGAATTCTACCAAACCTTTAAGGAAGAATGAATACCAATCCTTTTCAAACTATTCCAAAAAGTTGAAACAGAGGCCATTCTCCCAAACTCATGCTATGAGGCCAGCCTCACCTTAATACTAAAACCAGACAAAGATACAACAACAACAACAAAAATTTCAATATCTTTGATGAACATAGATGTAAAAATTCTCAACAAAATATTAGCAAGGAGAATACAACAGCACATCAAAAAGATTATATACCATGATCACGTGGGATTTATCACAGGGATGCAAGGATGGTTCAACATACAGAAGTCAATACATGTGATATACCACATCAACAAAATCAAGGACAAAATGCATATGATCATCTCAATAGATGCCAAAAAAGGACTTGACAAAATTCAACATACCTTTGTGATAAAGACTCTCAACAAATTAGGTATAGAAGGAAAGTATCTCAATACCATAAAAGCTGTATATGACAAGCTCACCATCAATGTCATCCAGAATGGGTGGGTCTCCATAGACAGCACTACTTTATTATCTGGAATCTGCACAGAATGATTCATTCTGGAGAACAATGTGATCTTGGTAATTTATAGAACTACCCCTTTAAGACGTCCTCTTTTTTGTTTTAAAGACTCCTTCCTCACCTTTTTGCCCACCTCATCCCCAACCTCTGTGCTCTAAAGTGGGCAAAAGACACAGAGACCCTAACTCCTGTTATCACTTTTTAGTGAAAAATAAGATAATGTAGAATTAGAGAAGTATAAAATTCACAAATAAACTTGATAGAAGTATATATGAAGCACTTATTTACTGTCTAGGAGAAAATTATTGGCTACAATGCAAGGTTTTATATTATGAACTTATGCTCTGTAAACTTAAAAATCGTTCAGTAATTTCACCTCAGTTAATATTATAAACAATGCAAATGACAGCATTGCATAAAACAAAGTATGGGTGACTTTCTTTACACATTTCAGTGATATAGAATGAGTCACATTTGGATTATAATGTATGCATGTGTTAAAGCCCAGTAATTTGAAGTTTTATGTCAGAAATATTGTTGATGCAGCAGTGTCTCACCACACTGTAAGATTAACCCATCAATCCACAACACAATGAGTTAATAACAGTTTAAAAAGTAATTTATGCTTAAAAAAGAAAAAATAGCAGTGATTAGAAATTACAACTAATTCAAGACAGCAAAAGTGACAAACTAACAAAAAAGTGCCCCTCATGCCAAATTGGAAATGTTACAGTCTGTGTGTGCATGCACAGTAAGACCATCACAAAGTCAGAGCCTGTGTGACAGCCATGTTTTTAGAACACCAATTTAGAATCCTCAGTAAACTCAAGGGATTTGCTATTTTAGTCTATTAATCCCAAACTTTTGTCATCCTTAACGTCTCAATTACCAGGCTATAAACAAATATTTCTAAGTATGGAATTATGGGTCACCCACCCATAAGAACTCACAAATGGGCTTTTAAACTTGTTAGCAGGACCCTAAGGACGGTGAGTCAAGAACCCTCGAGATGGAGTGTCTCCAATTTAGGAGGGAAGACAAAGGTCTTGCTTGGAGTTAGTAGAGTCACTTATTACTAAACTTTAAGGCAGAGAAAACCTGAAGTCTGGGGAATGAGATATAGAATTATGTAATACTGCTGCACCACAAGTTGAGAATTGTTCTTTAAAGCACACTTTAAAAATTTTAAGAAGCATTTTTAATGAAAATTATTACAAAGATTTGTGCGAATCATTTATTTGCCTTTTAACTATAGTATACTCATACTAATTAAATGGTCTTTGTCATCATTCTTAATATCAGTTGTTGCAAAATGCTATAATAAAATGGTATCCGTAGGGCTTTCTAAGAGTGGGATGCTAGCATCTAGATTGCATACTCACAATTTGCTCCTGGAATGAGAAGTTGTGCCAGTGTCAGTGTTTCTCCTGATCCCCTGTCACCATCAGCACCAGTCCCCACCCCTTGCTGCTCTGCTGGCCCACCCTGCTCAGCCTTCTGCATTGCTGCTTCTGACCCAAATCAAAACAATTGTCTTGCAAAGAACTATTATGTTTTAAAACAGGTTGTAAGTGTGTTTGTATTTTGAACAAGTAAAAAAATTAAAAATTGTGATTCTTCTGTGAATATAATATAGGAAATCAAGTACTTGGATTTTGAGGCATTGCTTTGGTTGCACAAAAAAAGACCTTCTGTGCTTATATACCTAATCAGGTTTAGATTGCTATTATTTATTTTAATAACAATATCTTACTTTTTAATGATATTCTTCAGCTTATAAACATTTTGACCCATATTTTCACAAATGGTTTTTACCAAAATTCTAGTAGGTAGGCAGGGCTAATAATCATACTTCATTCATTCATTCATGTAGTTAACTAATACTCACTGATGGTCCATATGCAAGCGCCGAGGAAACCAGGACTTTGAGAAGTTACACAATATGGAAAAAGCAAATGCCCAGTAAAGAGGAAAGCTGGGTCCAAACCTAGAGCTCTTTGTTCAGTGATCTTTCCTGTGCAATATGGTGTCCACACACAAGTGTGTGAGATGTGCTGGAGAGAAGAGCTCAGCTCTTCGCCCTCCCTTCAGCTAACCACACAGCTCTTTAGAGACCTCCTTAGACAGAGGGAAGGACAATATGCTTTCTGAAGGGCAGCAGACTTCTGACTGTCTTGCAGATGAGGCGCCATAGGGGGAGGGGCTGATCATATCAAGTAAAAAACTGAGAAGTCGATCTTGCATGTGTTTCAGAGGGTGTCTCTTTTCCCCACTCCCCATTCATTTTAAGAACAGAACCCCTGTGGAGACCACCTTATTTCAGCCCACAGGACTGCATGAAGTTTGGTCACTTGCCATGGGGGACAGAGGAGCCGCATCTTTGTCCAGGGAAGCTGGATGATCTTCAGTAGGGGTGGTATGCTCTCAGGACTGGCATGACAGGTGTCTCCACCCTCAGCATGGGGCTGGGCCTGGCGGGCCACTGATCCCCTTGCAGTTTCTCCCATGGCTCCTTATGCAGACCAGTGGGCAGCAGAAGAAACTAGCTGGGCCAGATCTGAGACCAACTGTTTCATGTTCCGGCAGGGTTGCTGTGCCAGCAACTTGGAGGAGAGGCCCTGAGGAGCCTCTTGGGTTGGGACTGAATAGAAAATGGTCCCTTTTTTTTTTTTTAAAAAAAAAAAAAGAGTTTTAAATTCTGTTTTCCACACCACCGTCTTGGTACTTTTTTAAAGTCAGAATTGCCTTCCAGTGTTAGAAGCATCCCTCACTTCTGCACTGAACATATGTGTCAATACAAAGAATTGGACATCCATACTCAGCCAGTTCAATTGGTGTTAATTCATACTATTTTAATTTTTTATGCAATCTGTTGAGATGAACTCAGATTTAAAATATTCAAAAGTACATTTATTGTAATAAAAATTATGTATTAATACTGCAGTTTTCAGTAAAGATTGACATGTTACATATATAATACATATATATGTTATATATTTATGTACCATATATAACATATGTCAATCTTTTTTGACATATGTTCAGATAGTTGCATTCTCTGGCGATGAGGGGTAACTTTATTATTTAACCATCTGTATTAATTTTCTAAATTAGATACTACTGTATAGACAGCAACTAAGGCACATGCACGCTCAGAGCCTTGACCACTTGTAAAATCAGAGCAGAGGTGGTCAGCCTACCAGGCTGTTGATGGGATATGATAAGTGGCCAGGATATGGCCATTGCACAGCACTTGTCTCTTACATATAAGATTTTTTAAATTTTTGCTATTTTTAGCTCCAAATAGGTAGAAACATCCCTTCCCAGTCACTTTTCCTGAAGTCAATGGATGCTTTTTATCCAGTAAGGTAGATGGGTGGTTACTTACCAATGTGCAAAACCCAAAGCCCTCCATGACCTTTTCTTCTCATATTCTTTAAAATATGGATTGTCTGAATCTTTCTAGCCTGCTGGAATTCTCCAGGCATGGATATTTTCAGAAGACCTTAGATTTCCAAGTATTGTCAATTTTTCTTCTGGAAAATGACTTTCCTTTAAAGGAATATATGCCCATGTCCTTGCCCAAATGTGACTATGTCAAAATTTGGCATAAAATAATTGTCCACAATATTACCCTTTCTGCAATGTCAGAAGCCAAAGACTGGTTAAAAATGAAAAGAAAATTTTTTAGAAAAAGACTAATTCATAGAGTGGTAGAGCTGGGAGAAACGAAAGGAATTGATCACTGAGAAGACTAGTTCTTATCCTTGGTCTCATGGTAGAATCTCATTGAGAACTTAAAAGTCTCCCCTGTAGGGCCGCCCCCGTGGCACACTCGGGAGAGTGCAGCGCTGGGAGCCCAGCGATGCTCCTGCCGCGGGTTCGGATCCTATATAGGAATGGCCCATGTGCTCACTGGCTGAGCGCGGTGCGGAAGTCTCCCCTCTAGAGATTGATTTAATTGCTCCTATTTAGTCCAGGAAGGTGGGCAGGACTACATCAGGCAGAGGTGGAGCCTGACTGAGAACACATCCTTCTGATTCAACTGCATCGAGCAAAATAGCACCAAAGCTTAAAGAGCAGTGTGCTTATTATGAGTGGCAGGAAACTCAGGTGATATTGGTATTTCTGGGAATAAAGGAAGGAAGACCAGGAATAAACTCTGTGTTTGGAAGAAAGAAATCAGAGATATTGAGCTGCTACCCTCTTCTTTCATGTGTTGGACACTGAAGGTAAAAGAAATATAAAAAATCATAGGCTCTCTGCATTGCCAGAAAATATTGAACATGAATAATGATTTGTCTTATGATTTGATTGAAAATATGTGCTTGAATTGAACAATTATCGACTAATTTTGTTCTAGTTTAATACTTATCCTATCTTTTTTCCTATGAGCTGGGTAGTTCTAAGTGCTATATTGAGTATTAACAATGAGTATTAATAAGTATTAACCCATTTAATTTCCAAAATGATGCTGTGCGGTATTATTATGTTCTTCCACTAAGGTACAGAGCACTTGCCTGTGGTCTTTCTGCAAGTAGCAAAGCAAAATTTAACCCAGACCACCGAACTCCTGAACCTCAGTTCTTAAGCACTGTGCTATTCCTTCCAATTACATAAACTATCTCAAACATGGAATTCTTGTTCCTTTGAAAACATCTTTTACTTTCCAGCTTTTCAGAAGAATTTTTTCAAAGATATTATTATAAAAAATTTTATTTAAACTGGTTTTATGAAAACGCTTTTTCTGGAAATAATGCAAGCTTTTGAATTAGCCAATGGAGGTGAACTGTGAGAGAAAGGGAGAGTCTGATTCCAGCATAACTGCACGAGAAGAGAGCCAACAGGCACTGGGAATGCATTCTTAGCATTCAACCCAGAGAGATGAAAACTTACATTCACACAAACCCTGTACGTGAATATGCATAGCAGCAGCATTATTTGTAAAAGCCCAAACTGGACACTGCCAGGTGTCCTTCAAAAGGTGAGTGCTTACACTGTGGTATGTCCATCCCGTGGAATACTATCCCACAGTAAAAAGGAGCTGATGTCTGCGACAGCTTCAGTAAATCTCCAGAGGATTGTGCCAAGTGAAGAAAGACAGTCCCTAGAAGTTACACACTATGATTCCACTTACATGACATTCTTGAAATGAGGGGAAAAAAAGAAAGGAAATGGTGAACAGATTAGTCCTTGCCAGGGGTTAGGGACCAGACAGAGGTGGAGATGAGGGGGAGGGGTGGGTATGGTTATAAAAGGGCAGCTTGGGGGACCCTGTGGTGGTGAACCTGTTCTGCATCTTGACTGTGGTGGTGGATACATGAATTGACACATGAGATAAAATTGCATGCAACTACAAACAAACACGAACATGCAAGTATAATAAAACTGGGGCAATCTGAATAAGACCTGTGGATGGTATCAAAGTCAATATTCTGGTTGTGAATATTGTGCTAGTTTTGCAAGATGTTACCATTGGAAGAAACTGACTATGGGGTATACAGGATCTCTCTATTACTTCTTACAACTGCATGTGAATCTACAATTATCTCAACTGAAATTTTAATAAAAAATTACTTGAAATGTACTCTCCTTACTACAAATTTAATCAAATGAGAATCTCAAGAATAGCATAGTTTGGTAGAAAGAATAAATACAGAATCCTATTCTAATGTCAAAAATAAAGGACTGAGAATTGTGGCGAGAATGCAAACTAGAGCAACCCAGGGCACATTCCTCCCACAGAGAAACTCCAGATCAGGCCCACTGCCGCCACCTCCGCATTCACTGGCAACATTGCCAGGCCCTAGGACCATTGCCTGCCTTCCCTCAGTGAGCTTCACCCCACCGCCCACCACTGCTGCCTGCAGCATGTCTCCCACCACTGCTGGCAGATGTCCATACCAGTGCTGTAGCACTACCCAGCTAGCCCAGCTGTGCATGGGACCCCTGCTGACACTGAAGCAGTAGCAGCCCAGCTGGGTGTGGGACCCCCACCTAATGTCACTTCTGGCAGCCATCCACACCACAACTGCACCAGTCAGACCAGCCATGGGTGGGATCCCTGCTGCTACCTGCTGCAGCATGGCTCTGGCCACTGCTGCCACCAGCAGCCATCCACACTGCTGGCTCACCAGTCACACTGGTAACATATGGGACTGACCACCACCACCATGCATTGACACAAGGAAGGTCATGAGCAGAGCCACCGAAAAGAAGGCAGCACAAACCTGCATCCCAGTGGCCCAATCCACAGGAGGAATTATATTGCCTCCATGGTTATGCACCCATGGATGGGAGCTACATGCACAGTGCACACGACTGCTTTGACTCAGGGAGAGACACACACCGAGCACTCTCTTGACCTGGGAAGAGACACACTCTGAGAATACAGAAGTCCAGGATAGCCAAATATAGCAAGGAAGAAAATTCTCAGCCACCACCAATCCATTCCCACCCAAGGGAAGCAAGGATTCAGGAGGAGCCTCTGCCTGTAGAAATGAAGAAAGAGAAACTGTGCCCAGCATCACCCATTCTAGCTGAGGAGCTCCAGTATATCCAGTGCACCCACCAGGGTCACAGGACACCAGCTGTGAAGCCAACAAGCCCACCAGCATCACCCACCCAAGCCAAAGCACAACAGATCACCCAGGCACTTTGTCTAAGAATTTGAGATCTCACCCACATGCAGTGCCACTAACCACATCAAGGAACCACTAATTGCCCCAGGGCCTAGGCCACAGAGGCGCTCACATGCAACTCTGACATTAAATACAGTTGAAGTACCCACATGGAGACTGCATTACTGCATCTACCTGGAACCAATACTAAAACATCCTCATCAATGGTCAACAAAAAACACATATACAGGAGGGAGTCTGTCTCCTCAAAGCCTACTCCAGAGTCATAGAAGAAGCAACTGCTCTACCAGATGACCAGACATCAACATAGAGATACTAAAAATACAAAAAAAGAAAAGAAAAGAAAATATGACACTACCAAAGGAATACAATAATTCTCAAGAACCAGACCTCCAAAAGCAGGAAACCCTTGAAATGACTGAAAAGGAACTCCAAGCAACAATCTTAAGGAAGCTCAATTAAATATAAAAAGACTCAGGTAGATGACATAGGAAATGAGACTAACTACACAAAATATGAAGGAAAAAATTTACAAAGAGATACAGATACCTTTTTTAAGGTACAAATTTACCTTTAAAAAGAATGTAGCAGAATTCCTGGAAATGAAGGATTTATTCAGTGAAATAAAACACACAACTGAGAGCTTAAGCAACAGCCTAGAGAAAAGAGAAGAAAGAATTTCTGATCCAAAAGACAGTCTTTTTGAAATAACCCAGGTGGACAAAAATCCACTATGAATAAAATATTATTAAAGTATGCTGAAGTTTGTCAGAAAGAATGAGTAGATATGAATATCTGTTGGCTATTAAAACACTATGAAACTCCAATAATTAGAATCATATAGTACTGATGCAAGGATAAAAAATTGTGTGGAACAAAATACATATGCCAGAAAAGACCCTATTATATGCTATAACAATATATAATGACAGCATCAAACAAAAAAGAATTACTTAGTTATTACTGTGAGAATGAATAACTGGTTGACACTTTGGAAATTAAGAAGAAAATCTTTTGAGTCCCTTATCTCACATCATAAGTCAATTAGTTCCAAAATAGAAAAAAGTTAAATATAACTATAGAAAAAGAAAAAGGGAATCAAATGTTTAGCGACTGTTTATCATACCTCTACAGACAGAGAACTTTCTAAGTTTCTCTCCCTTCAAACTTCTGCTTCCTGAAAGTTGAAAAGTCCTCATTGTCATTCTAATAACCCAAACAAGACAGATAAGCTAAAAAATCATAGTTTTTTTTTTTTTTTAATCTCATCGAACTGTGGAAGATGCAAAGAAACCTAAAGAGCTAAATACTAGAAAATGATGAACTCTTCCTAAAAGAGAAAAAGATGAATAGCTGCTTTCATTACTGGCAGAATAAAGGGAGGAGACAGCCAAAATTTCATCAGCTGCATGTGGGGTGGTGACAAATTAGAATCCCCAAGTACCCCAACACAGAATGACAAAGGCAGCAACTACCATAGAGTATTGGGAATCCATTCTAAGTTCCTTACAAGTAATATTCCTTCTATCACAATAAGCCTATGAGTGTGGTACTACTGTCTTTATAGAATCCTTATTCCTGTTTTACAAACAGTGACTGAGATGGAGAGGCCATGAGCCTGAAATTATAATGTGAGTGAGTGGTGGAGCTCAGGCAGTGTGACTTCATAACGTTCAGTCCTAGCCATGATGCTATTCTGCTTCTCCATAAATATTTAGTCAAAGTTTATTCATAAGTATGGCCTGAGGACATTATTCACTGACTGAATAATGAACTCAAATTCTTAAGCACCTTTTCAACTTTCTCTCAAAGAAGTAAATTTAATATATATATATATTGAAATTTAAGAGCATTGAAAAATTAGGAAAACCAGTTTATTTGTAGAACCAGAAGCTTTTTATGTGTACAGGTGCTAGGGTTCTCTGTTCCAGAATTCTGATGCTTAAAATGTTGCATATTTGTTTTAGAATTAACATCTATTCTCAGCTCAAGTTATATCCAGAAGGTAATTTGTATACTAACTCAAATTCTATCAATAATATGTATAATTCTCTCTTTCCTCATTGTGGAGACCTATGTCTGGTACCCATAGGGAATGGTGCACATAAGCTATATGTTCTATTATTTATGAGTGTTTGGCACTCTTCTAAGGACCAACTCCTAGTGAAAGAAAGTGACTAGGTGTTTCAGAGAAAAATCTGGATATCTGGGATTTTTATAAATTGTTTTCTTAATTTGCATTACCATTTAAAATATAGGATATATAGTGCCGCATTCACCACCCAAACACCTGTAAGTCTTAGTTGTTTGAATAAAGATTATAATGCGGAAAAAATAAAAATAAAAAAATGAAGAAAATCTAAGAGAGCTAGCAGGCAAACTTCAGTGTACAAACATCCTAATAATGGGTATACTGGAAGGGGAGAAGAAAGGAAAAGTCATTGAAAGCATATTCAATGAAACAATAGTAGAAAACTTCCAAGGTATTGAGAGAGACATGGACCTTCAGATCCAAGAAGCTCAAAGATCTCCATACAGATTCAATTCAAAAAGGTCCTCTCGGAGGCATATTATAGTCAAATTGGCAAAACTCAGAGACAGAGAGAGAATCCTAAAACATCAAGAGAAAAGCATCAAGTCACCTATAAGGCAGTCCCCATCAAACTAACAGCAGACTTCTCAAAAGAAACTCTACATGCCAGAGAGAATGGAATAATATATTCAAAGTTCTGAAAGAAAAAAACTGACAGCCAAGAATGCTGTACCCAGTAAGACCATCCTTCAGTAATGAAGGGAAAATATTGTATTTCCCAGACAAACAAAAACTGTGTGATTTCCTCACCACAGGACTAACCCTATAAGAAATCCTTGAGGGAATCCTGAATCTTGAATCCAAAAATTGATAATCACTACCATGAATTCACAAGAAAGAAAAACCCACTGGTAGAACAAATATGCAAATGAGAAAGTGAAAGAAACTATATCTAACTACCTTTAAAAACACAACAAACACCAAAGACAAACAATAAAATGGAAAGAAAGGAACAAAAGATTTAAAACATTCAAACAAAAATTGATAAAATGCAGAGAATAAGATAATACCTTTCAGTGATAACCCTAAATGGATCAAATTCCCCACCAAAAAGACACAGACTGACTGACTGGATTAAAAAGCTAGATCCAACTATATGTTGTCTTCAAGAGACTTATCTCACCTGTAGAGACACACACAGACTAATAGTGAAGGGATGGAAAAATATATACCACACAAATGGAAACCAAAAGTGCACAGCAGTAGCTATTCTCATATCAGATAAAATAGACTAAGCAAAATACCATAAAAAGAGACAAAGAAAGCCATTACGTAATGATAAAGGGATCTATCCAACAAGAAGACACGACAATCATAAATATCTATGCACCCCAATGTATAAAGCAAACACTATTAGACCTACAGCAATACATAGACCTCAATACAATAATAGTAGGGAACCTGAACACCCCTCTCTCAACATGGCACAGATCATCTAGGCAATAATCAAAAGAGAAACACAGGATTGAAACTACACTTTAAACCAATTAGATTTGGCAGACATCTAAGGAACACTTCATCCAACAACTCCAGAATATACATTCTTTTCATCAGTACATGGAACATTCTCCAGGATAGACATGTTAGGCCACAAATCAAGTCTCAAAAGTGTAAAATAACTGGAATAATTTCAAGTATCTTTTCAGACTATAATGGATCAAAACTAGACATCAATAACAAGTAAAATTCTGGAAACTATAAAAAAACATGAAAATTAAACAACAAGCTCCTGAATGACCTATGAGTCCAAAAGGAAATTAAATGGGAAATTTAAAAAATTCTAGAAATTAATGAAAAGAAAGAAACATCATATCAAACCTGTGGTATACTGAAAAAACAGTACCAAGAGGGAAGTTTATTCTAATAAATGCTTATTTCAAAAGAATAGAAAGATATCAAATAAACAACCTAACACTACAACTCAAAGAACTAGAAAAACAATAACAATCCAAAACCCAAGTTAGATGATGGAAAGAAATAATTAAGATCAGAACAGAACTAAATGAAGTTGAAATTCCCCCTAAGATACAAAAGATCAATGAAATTAAAAGTTGGTTTTTTGAGAAGGTAAACAAAATAAACAAACCATTAGCTAGGCTAACTATAAAAACAGGAGGGAATAGCCAAATAATAAAAATCAGAAATGAGGGCTGGCCCTGTGGTGCACTTGGGAGAGTGTGGCACTGGGAGCGCAGCGACACTCCTGCTGCAGGTTCGGGTCCTATATAGGAATGACCGGTTTGCTCACTGGCTGAGCGTGGTGCGGGCGACACCACACCAAGGGTTGTGATCCCCATACCGGTTACGAAAAAGACAAAAATCCCAAACAAATCAGAAATGAAAAAGGAAGACATTATGACTGATACTACAGAAATACAAAGAATCATTAGAGACTAGTATAAATAACTATATGCTGACAAATTTGAATATCAGGAGAAAATGGGTAAATTTCTGGCCACATACAAATTCCAAGATTGAACCGAGAAGAAATAGAAAACCTGAACAGACGGATAACAAGCAATGAAATTGAAGCAGTAAACAGCAGTCTCCCAACAAAGAAAAGCCCAAGACTTTACCCAGGATTTACTACTGAATCCTATCAAACCTTTAAAGAAGAATTAATACCAATCCTTTTCAAACTATTCCCAAAAATTGAAATGGAGGCCATTATCCCAAACTCATTGTATGAGGCCAGCATCACCCTGATGATCAAACCAGACTAAGAAACAACAGCAACGAAAAAGAAAACTATATGCCAATATCTCTGATGAACCTAGATGCAAATATCTTCAAAAAAATATTAGCAAACAGAGTACAGCACACATCGAAAAGTTTATACACCATGATCAATTGGGATTCATCCCAGGGTTGTAAGGATGTTCAACATATGCAAGTCAATAGATATGATACATCACATCAACAAAATCAAGGACAAAAACCATATGATTATCTCAATAGATGCAGAAAAAGCATTTTATAAAATTCAACATTGCTTCATGATAAAGACTGTCAGCAAATTACATATAGAAGGAAAGTGTCTCGACACAATAAAGGCCATATATGACAAACCCACCACCAATAGCATCATGACTGGATAAGGAAAATGTGGTATATATACACAACTGAATACTACTGTGCCATAAAAAATGAGTGAAATCCTGCCATTCGCAGCAACATGTATGAACTTAGAGAAAATTATGTTAAAGCAAATAAGCCAGGCATAGAAAGAGAAACACCACATGTCCTTACTCATATGTGGGAGCTCAGAAAAGAAACAAATGAAAAAGAAAAAAACACCAATCACAATAATATGTTGAACTTTCAATAGGAGGGAACAGAACTGAGTTTTCCAGAAGTGGGTAAGAGGGAGCTGGAGGGTGGGTTAGGGAAAAATTGGTAAAGGGCCACAAAAAATGATTACATTGTGCAATGAAAAATACACAAATTATATTGATTTGATCACCACACGTTGTATACAAGTATTGATATTCAACTCTGTACCTCACAAATATGTATAATCGATTGTTTCAATAAAATACTTTCTGGAGAGGACTCTGCAAAATAAAAAAAATCTGGTTTCAAAACCTCATTTTATATTATCAAAGAATAAGAAGTGAAGAAATAAAACTGGAATAAGTTTCTTTTTCAAGCAATGAAAAATCATAAGAATACTTCTTGTTTTTCATTTTGATAGATAATATGTTTTTTTCTTAAAACAGCGATGTTATGAAATAGAATTAAAATACGATGTTCACCTTTCAAATCATTGGGGGATAATAAACAAAGATATCACAAAACAAATAAAAGAAGGGGAAAAAAGCCAGTAAACATAAGAAGTAGAAAGTATGAAAGATAACAAGTAAGAACAATCTTTTGCTATGACAATAAAACTAAATAAAAAATTCCCTGAGTAAGATCAAACATTGTTAGATTAGTTTAAAAACAAGATTGAAGCATATGCTTTTTAGTAAGACACATAAACTGTAATTAACACAGAACATTTAAAATAAAAGGTAAAATATCTATTCAACACACTCAAACCAAAGAAAACACGGAGCGGCACCATCAGTTTAAGAAAAACAAGTGTTCCCCCCACACTGGCAAGGCCTCCACAGGAATACCAGCAGAGGTCTCAATATCACAGGTCTCAATATTCAAAAGTTAAAAGTCAAGCCAACAAACTGTTAAATAAAATACGTTCTCCCCATCTACCCTGACACATAAGTCTTCAAAACAACCTGGAAGCTCAGGGTCAGAAACAGAATTCCTGCACCACCGCAGCTGTGGCCCAGTGCTGCTGGAGGCTGCCCCCTTTACTTCCCAGGGAGGCGTGGTGAGCACCCATGTTACCCCCAGCCTGCATGCTTCCCTTCTCCCAAACCCCAAACACCTGCCTTTTGTGCACCCACTGGGCTTAGAATTGTGCATACCCCTGGAAGATGACCTTGGAAAGAGGCTGCCTAGGTTGTAATCTACACCGTGAAGACTTTTTCATGTCTTTATTTTCATTTACTGCAAGTGTTTTCACATTGCCATCTAACATCAGGTTGACCACCATCCCCACAGAGGGTGCCCTCAGAGATGAAGGAAGGTGTCAGGCTGGATCACAGACCCCTCTGCCCCATCCTGTGCAGGTCATGATCAGGTAGTTGGAAAAGATTCTGGCAGCCAAGAACAGGATAGAAATGTTTTATTCCAACATGAGCTCTGCTGGCCAGCAGTTAGGAGCCACTGTCTTTTATAATGAAAGTATGCAACAATGGCACCCAGCCAATATGGGCATGCATGCACAGTTAAACCCCTCTTATATAACTTGTTTACAATGGATGTGCTTAACCATCCCCAGCCAGATGTGAGGAGAGGGGGCCTCACTATACTGACTCCGTTTTCCCCACACTCCACTCCCTCAGTGTCCCTCACTGTACAATCTATGCATCTGAGATCTTCTGCGATGGTCCCTTAGTGAGGTAGCTGACCTTTGCATCCACAGACCACAGCATCAATATAGGCTGCAGCAACATGCTACCAAAACGTAGGCGCTTCCTCCCAGTACAGCTAACACCTACCTCCAGGAGGATGATATATTGGCCCACCATTCCAAAAGGGGATCTCCAGTCATTTTTTGGACAGCATGAATTTCACTGGTTAATTGCTGCAAAGTCTGAGCAATATTATGATGATAGGGATATACACAACAACATTCTGTTCAGGCTAGGTCCAGTTAGCAGTCATCATCAGGATGATCCCCCATGGGAATCCTGCAGCCACACTGGTAGGAGACCAGGTGCATATGTATATGCCCAGTTGACTATGGTGTTGGCAGCCACAAGACTATGGGTGAAAAGACAAAAAGGTCATTGGCACCGATAGATGGAGTTCTCAGCCCCTGGCAGAATACATACCAGCTTACCATCCTGGAAAGAATGGTTGCTGGAACAGTTGCTGCAGCTCTATGCAACAGAGCCTCTGCTGGAGAGGGTCCACCCTTGCAGTATCTCTCATTTAAGATCCTGACTGTCAGTCAGTAACCACTGTGTCCACTCCTTCAGGGATGGAGGGTTAGTAGACAACATTAATCCCTTTTCCAAAAGGCCATTGTATCATTCAATCATTCCCACTGCCTGGGGGTGATATGGCACATGTAACTTCCACTGAATAGACAACTGGGAAGCCCACTTCTGAACATCATGTCCAGTAAAGTGGGTTCCATTTTCACTCTCTATGACCAGGGGCCAACTGTACATGGCCGTAAGGCTATTCACTGCCTTAATAGTGCTTACCTGGCCTGGGGCTTTGCAGGGCCACATAAACAGAAGACCTGGAGCCAAATAAATGGCTTTAAAGACATACCTGAAATTCTCTGATGTGGGGAGCAGTCCCACAAAGTCCACTTGCTATTGAGTAAGGGGCATCCTTCTTCGAATTATCTGCCCATTGGTATGTGGTACCTGCCAGAGGTGTGGACTGTCTTGAGGGCACACCGAATAAATATGACACATGTTTATTATATCCTCCCGGTTTGTGGGCAGGTTCCACTTTTGAACCATTGACCAAATGGTCTTGCAGCCAGCATGCTGCATTTAGCAATGTAACACTGGGCTATATTAGTGGCTGGGGCTCTCTCTAGCCACCTTATCTTAGCCAAGGTGTCGGCTTCATCATTGCCTGGACTGGCTAAAGGGAAGTGTCCTGTGACATGGAAAAGACTTACTTCCTTTCCATGTCCTAATTCCCATAACTCTTGCCACAAGGTTTGTCTCCACAGGGGTCAGTGGCCTACCATCCATTGTTGATATTTCCAAGTAGATATCCAAAGGGTAAGACCCTTATATATGGCCCACTCACATTGTTCTAAATGGCCTAGCATTGTCGGAGCTGCCTTGGTTAAATCTGCAAGAGAATCAGAGGTTACTAAGACATTATCTATATAATGAAACCTTGTAAGTGTGCTGAGCCTAGTCCACTTGGCTAGGTGCCCAGCCACTAAACCATGACAGATGGTTGGGCTATGTAGGTAGCCTTGGGGCAACACTTGAAAAGTCCATTGCCTTCCTTCCCAGGTGAAGGCAAATTGATCTTGGCTATCAGCTGAGATCGGGATAGAGAAAAAAGCATTTGCAAAGTCCAGTACATAATGATAAGCTCCTAGATGAGTTGTCAGCTGATCCATCAAGCTGAAGGCACAGCCACATGCAAAGGAGGCACTACTTTGTTCAGTTGTTGATAGTTCACAGTCATCTTCTAGGTCCCTCCAGGTTTTTTCACTGGTCATACCAGAGTGTTAAAGCGGCTATGTGCAGGACAAATGATGCTGACCTTTTCTAACTCCGATATAGTGGCACCTCCTTCTCTGCATGTCCTCCTGGCAGGCATTACTGCTTCACATTGACTACACCTATTGGCTTGAGTGATGCCTGTGGATCGTGTTTAGCATGTCCCCATAACACAGGCTTCACTGTCTATATCTGCAGCCAGAATTCTCCAACTGTTGTTCGCTGGTGTAACCCGTAAAGTACACCTCTACCCAACATGTATTCAGCTACTGGGGATACATACACAGTATATACATGAGGGGGCAATCTTCCTATGCCCAGCAGCAAAGACACAGCGTTGACTTTAATAGAATGTCTTCCATACCCATCGACATTCACTGTGGTGCCTGGCAACTTATCTGGGTTGCCATGTATCACGTTACATTCTGCACCAATATCCACCAGTGCTAACACTTGCTGTACACCTGTCTATGACCACTGTATTGCCAGTTCAACATGAGGCCTCCAGTCCTCGTCGGCCCCCCAAAAGCGAGCACCTTGGCCTGCTCCCTAGCTGAAAGAGAACAGTCTGTCCACCTCCACAGAGGTAACCATGAAGTCTTTCAGATTCACTGGGCGTACGTTATCATTTGGCTCTTTTGGAAGTTTGGTATAACTCTGTTCGGGGCACAATTGTTGCCATAAGGCAACCAGGACTGCATTTAGTTGCTAGTTGGTTTTTTCTCTATCAACTCCTTCCATAAGCAAGTCAAACCACATCTACATACAGCTGGTCTTGCTTGGTCCCTTCAGGGCAACACTCTGAGCATTTTGAGGGGACTTGGTCTTCACTACCTTTTGGACCCCCTTTGTTTGTCTCCTCCCCTCTGCTTTGCCCAGACTGGCCATCATGGTCATCACTTCATGTATGGGGTGACCAACATATGGGGCCAATATAGCCACCAGTGAACCAAAGGATGTTGATGGAGCATTTTATAACACCACATCTCTCATGCCACTGGTAAAACATTCATCATCCAGGCCACAAGTGTTCACATTAAACATGGACCACTGCATCCCCAGCTCCCAAATTATTTGAACCATTTTGGCATATGTTTGCCACCTACTCACAGTTTCAGGAAATTCTCTGGCATTCATCCACATGATCCGACAGCTGTATTCACCCCATTCCATCAAGGAGTGGTTATCCTGTCCTGGTGCATATCTGCGGCTGTTCTGTAACCACTGCTGCAGGATGGGTGCATGGTGATGTCTCATCACCAGAGCACATCACACCATCCACCCCTAGGTCCCAAAATTGCAGCAGCCAAGCAGCTAGGGATTCACCATTTCTGCTTAAACTGTTTCCCCTGGGTAACTTGTGGGTTGCCAACTGGTACTCCACCTGGTCCTATGGGCTGTTCATGCTTTAGTTTCTGATGCACAACAGGTCATGCCAGGGGACACACAGTCTACCCCAACTCACTACTGGGTCCGTCATCATCCCCGGAGTCGCAAGCAGGAGTGACCTGTTGCTGTACTTCAGCCTCCAGACCAAACACCAGTGCTTTCAACAAGTCTGCTTTCTGTTGCAAATCTTGAAGTCACGCCACTTCATGGAGTGCCTGGTCCATGTTGACTCATAGTACAGTAAGCAACAGCCAGACCCCAGCCGGGTACCACATCCTCAAGGGTAACCACACTTCCTCCTTTTCCCGAAGGACTAGTGGCTCTCTTACCTGCTCAGAATCCTTCCAACGAGGCCAATTGTCAGGCTGGACCACAGACCTCTCTGCCCCATCCTGTACAGGTCGTGAGTCAGGTAGTTGAAAAAGATTCTGGCAGCCGATAACAAGATAGACATGCTTTATTCCAACACAAGCTCTGCCGGCCAGTGGTTCAGAGCCTCTGTCTTTTGTAACGAATGTACACAACAATGGCACCCCGCCAAGGAGGATACGGGTGTGCATGCGCAGTCACACCTCTCTTATATAGCTTGTTTACAATGAATGTGCAGAAGCATACCCAGCCATACAGGAGGCCAGGGCGCCTGACTATACCGACTCCATTTTCCCTGCAGAAGGGGTTTAGGACCCCTAACTGAGTTCAGAAAGTGCAACCTTGCTTTCAGCTATTTTACATATCAGGCTTCTGTTTAATATTTTGTTTATGACAGGAAGGGTTCAATGCTTAAAAAAGAAGCTTATAAATTTCCGCTCGAATGGTTTAACCAGTTCTCAATTGTTGGGTATATAAGTTGCTCCCAATTTTTCTTTATTATAAACACCATCCCCATCTTATCTATATGACTAATTCATATTCTTCCATTAAAAGTCTTTCAGGGGGAGAGAGGAAGGAGGGAAAGAGGAACAGATAAAGGAGCATGAAAATAAACTACAATTTATATTGAGAAGTTACAATTTTTTAAAAAGACTTTCAGAGGTTACCCAACCCCCCACACCCATGGGAAGTCTTTTTTCTTTCTTTTTTTAATTTCTCTCAACCCCGGCTGGATTTTCTTCCCAGGTGTTCTAGCAGAAGCATGTGCACAGCTCTATTATCCCACCCTCTGTTGCATTTTAAATCACTACATAATTTGTCCCCTAATGAAGTTGTGATTTCCCTTAGGAGAGGACTTTCCCTTTTATCTCTGCATCCCCACAGAGCAGGGACTCACTTATGATTCTTGGATGGAATGGATCTTAGGGGCAACCCCTCTTGTTCAAGTTCCAGGCCTCCAAGCTAGGGGATCTCACCTCCAGCAGGCATCACTGGGAGGGTTTGCTAAACCATAAATTCCAGGGCTGGATCCCCAGGGAGCCTAACAAGCTTCCCAAAGCTACTGATGCTCCCTGTGTGCCCGTCACACTTCCGACAGCACCATGTTTTTTTTTTTTTTTTTTTTCCTTTTTGTCTTTTTTCGTGACCGGCAACGGATCGCAACCCTCAGTGTCGTGCCCGTACCGGACCGGGACCGGCCACGGGACCGCAACCCTCGGTGTTGCCCCCGCCCCTCGCTCAGCCAGTGAGCGGGAACCGGTCTGTATGTGGGATCCGAACCCTCGGTGGGAGCGCCACCGTGCTCCCAAGTGGCGCACTGTAGCAGTGCGCCACCGGGCCGGCCCGTGACAGCACCATGTTAACATTCCTTTATCATTTGCTTTCCTGGGAGGATGCTCTGAAGAGCATAAAATGTGCTGATAGCTGAAAGAAACCTGTGGGTTTATTTAATTATTTTTAAAATTAATTTATTGGCTTCCTTTTACATTCTAAGATGTGGCTGTGGAGTAGTTTGGGGGGAGGGAGAGAGGAGAAAGTGGAGGGAGATAGGGTGGGAGGGGGATGAAGAAGGGAGGGTGGGGCATGGTTGAGGCCCATGGCACCCCTCTCATTCTGGCAGGGGACCCTGAGGTGCTCTGGCAGAGGTTCCTCAGTCTTTGCTGGCTGGATGCGGACATTGGGGAAGTAGCTGAGACCCTCAGCCCTTCCCCCACTTCGGCTTAGGAGTCTGTGGTGTCCCCATCGCTGGGCTGGATGTGGACATTGGGTGACATGGCTGAGGCCTTCAGCACCTCCTGCCAACCACCACAGCTTGGGGGGGCTAGGGCTCTTCCAGAGGCAGCCTAGAGGTTGTTGCTGGGCTGGATGCAGACATCAGGGGGCATGGCTGAGGCCCTCGACCCTCTGCCCACCCCAGCTTGAGAGCCTAGAGGGCTCGAGGTCCTTCTAGGTTTTATAGGTGTTCTTTAGTGGCTTTAGACCTTTGCTGGTTAATATCAGAACTTTGTCTCTAGTCTGTGGGTATTTTGTTTTTTCTTTCAGTTCTGCGTTGGATTATTCACTGTTCCCACCACNGGTAACCACACTTCCTCCTTTTCCCGAAGGACTAGTGGCTCTCTTACCTGCTCAGAATCCTGCCAACAAGGCCAATTGTCAGGCTGGACCACAGACCTCTCTGCCCCATCCTGTACAGGTCGTGAGTCAGGTAGTTGAAAAAGATTCTGGCAGCTGATAACAAGATAGACATGCTTTATTCCAACACAAGCTCTGCCGGCCAGTGGTTCAGAGCCTCTGTCTTTTGTAAGGAACGTACACAACAATGGCACCCCGCCAAGGAGGATACGGGTGTGCATGCGCAGTCACACCTCTCTTATATAGCTTGTTTACAATGAATGTGCAGAAGCATACCCAGCCATACAGGAGGCCAGGGCGCCTGACTATACTGACTCCATTTTCCCCGCAGAAGGGGTTTAGGACCCCTAACTTTGAGTTCAGAAAGTGCAACCTTGCTTTCAGCTATTTTACATATCAGGCTTCTGCTTAATATTTTGTTTATGACAGGAAGGGTTCAATGCTTAAAAAAGAAGCTTATAAATTTCCGCTCGAATGGTTTAACCAGTTCTCAATTGTTGGGTATATAAGTTGCTCCCAATTTTTCTTTATTATAAACACCATCCCCATCTTATCTATATGACTAATTCATATTCTTCCATTAAAAGTCTTTCAGGGGGAGAGAGGAAGGAGGGAAAGAGGAACAGATAAAGGAGCATGAAAATAAACTACAATTTATATTGAGAAGTTACAATTTTTTAAAAAGTCTTTCAGAGGTTACCCAACCCCCCACACCCATGGGAAGTCTTTTTTCTTTCTTTTTTTAATTTCTCTCAACCCCGGCTGGATTTTCTTCCCAGGTGTTCTAGCAGAAGCATGTGCACAGCTCTATTATCCCACCCTCTGTTGCATTTTAAATCACTACATAATTTGTCCCCTAATGAAGTTGTGATTTCCCTTAGGAGAGGACTTTCCCTTTTATCTCTGCATCCCCACAGAGCAGGGACTCACTTATGATTCTTGGATGGAATGGATCTTAGGGGCAACCCCTCTTGTTCAAGTTCCAGGCCTCCAAGCTAGGGGATCTCACCTCCAGCAGGCATCACTGGGAGGGTTTGCTAAACCATAAATTCCAGGGCTGGATCCCCAGGGAGCCTAACAAGCTTCCCAAAGCTACTGATGCTCCCTGTGTGCCCGTCAGCAGGGGACCCTGAGGTGCTCTGGCAGAGGTTCCTCAGTCTTTGCTGGCTGGATGCGGACATCGGGGAAGTAGCTGAGACCCTCAGCCCTTCCCCCACTTCGGCTTAGGAGTCTGTCGTGTCCCCATCGCTGGGCTGGATGTGGACATTGGGTGACATGGCTGAGGCCTTCAGCACCTCCTGCCAACCACCACAGCTTGGGGGGGCTAGGGCTCTTCCAGAGGCAGCCTAGAGGTTGTTGCTGGGCTGGATGCAGACATCAGGGGGCATGGCTGAGGCCCTCGACCCTCTGCCCACCCCAGCTTGAGAGCCTAGAGGGCTTGAGGTCCTTCTAGGTTTTATAGGTGTTCTTTAGTGGCTTTAGACCTTTGCTGGTTAATATCAGAACTTTGTGTCTGATCTGTGGGTATTTTGTTTTTTCTTTCAGTTCTGCGTTGGATTATTCACTGTTCCCACCACTTAAACTCTGCACTGGAACTAGTTTGTTGTCCTTTGGTTACTTCTAAAATGGGGGAAATTCCTGTGTAAACCAGCACTTGAGCTCTGTGGTTAAGCTAAATTGCTGCTTTGCTGCCAGTTCTCTGGGGAAGGCTTTTTGTGCAGCTCAGGTTTTAATTGTTGACCTTGTTGGCACTTCTGGATCTTGTGAGGTCAGTACACCTGGGGTGTGTGGAAACTCTGGTCTGGGCCTGAGTCTTTTGAGCAAACTGCACCCCCTGCAGTTCTATATTCCTGACCCGTCTCCACTGAGTGGTCTTGTGCTGACTGGAGGGCAGATCAGCTGTCCTTGCTGTGCCCCAGTGTTCCCCCTGTAGGCCTGTCTCCCCACCACCCACACTCCAAACACTTCCCATAGAACAGGCCCTGCGCTAGTTCCTTGTGATGACTCATTGGCCTCTGAGTGGCTCCTTTTTTCTGTTGTCTGTTGATCCTCGCTACTATGTGGGTCCACAGGAGCCCTGTTAGTGCTCTTGCCAGCTTGGGGGCCACCAAGGCCCTCTTCTCCTCTGCCACATCCAAGCAATTTCCTATGAAGGGCACAGCTGTGGCTTTTGCCAGCTCTTGCTCCATGTGCTCACCAGGGACATCTTTGAGGCAGCTGGGGCTGGAAATGGTAGGAGCGATCCTTTCTTTCTCTCGTCGTGGCTTCTCCTGCCTTCATGAACTCTGTAGGTCTCTCCTCCTCTTCCCCTGAGCTCTAGAGGCCCCAGCTTGGCTGTTGTTGCTTTTTAATAGTTATAAATTGGTTGATTGTGGGAGAGAGTGATGCTGGGGACTGTCTATTCCACTGTCTTGACCAGAAGTCTCACCTGTGGGTTTAGTTGGATGTTCCCTTTTACCTTATAAAAATGGCAGAAATTCTGGGTTTGACAACCATTTCTCTCTGCGTGTGATTTTGATTACTATGTGTTATTTTCTTTGAGTTTGACAAATCCACTTTCTATTCCTCATCCATGGAGGGCCAGCTCTTGGAACATGGGGCCCATCAAGTGGTGCTGTCCCAGGAGGCACTCTGGACAGCTGGCTGGACACCTTTCCTGCCAGACCTCTCCAGCTACTGCCTCATGTCATCGTCTTCCTAAGCACCTCCAAGAACTGCACACTGATTTGTGTCCCTTAGCATGGGTGTTTAGAAGCAGAAGGCTACCCTTCAACAATTGGCACTTGAAGAACAATTTGAAAAAGACAGAAGTAAATTAAAGCTGTTATCACAAGCAAAGAAATTCAGAAGTAGAGGTCACTCAAGATAGAGAGGGTGACTGGTAGCAGGGCTGCACTTCCCACAGGGTAAGTCATAGCAGACACGTGAGGTAGGGTGACGTAAGGGGAGGAAGTCATTCTGGAGAAGAGGCTAATTACCCCCCAGAGCTGGCTTGCAACGAAGGGCTGATTACAGCTGGGAAATGACCTGTTTTTGATTCTCATGCATTTAATGGTGCTATAGAAAAAGAGTCTTGGGTACCCTGGCTTCTGTCCAGGACAATATTATTTAATAATAATGGGTGCTCAGTTCTCATGTGGTAGAGTTTGCAGGGTGGGAGGGTGGCTCACCCAAGTCCCTTTGTGTTGTCTTGGTGCTTCCGTCCCCAATGACTGTACAACATGCTATTTATCTTCAGAGCCTGCTTTGGGGAAGTGTGTAGGGGTGACATTAAGGGTAACAGAAGCGAGTGTTAATCCACCACCTCCCAACTGGGGCAAAAGGAGCACTTGGGGAGCACGTTATTTGCTGAGTCCACCCGAAGGGCTGTCAGTGGCCGTTCTCTTTGGCAGCCTGCAGAGGTTTAGATGCCCAATGGTTTGCAACACTTTCCGATTCTTCTCACGGGAATGGTTCATTTAAATACAATATGAGTACTTGGTTTACACTTCCTCACAGAATGAAAAGAAATACAGACAACAAATACAGGCTGGCTTCTACTTCTAAAAATGATTACACCCTTACCAAATGGCTTGGGTCAGTCGTTCTTGAAATTGTCGTGTGTATGTATTTCTGTGAGTTCTTCTTAGGAAATTCAGCCAACTTAAAAGGAAACATTTCAAATTTTCTACATAATGATAAAGAAATACTATAGAGTGGATATTTGAAGCTAGTGTGAACCCCAAGTCCTGAATCCAGTACTGAACTGTGTCAACACGCATCTGTCCCAGGCAGATCCGTGTTTCCCCCACTCACCGGCCCTCTCAACTTCCCTTTCTGGCCATTTAACTCATGGACTTCTTTTTCCTCAGGTGCTGCTGGGGTTGGGTTGGCAAAAAGAGAGCAGATTAGCTCTTGTCCCCGTCCCCTGATGGGGGTCCTCAGAGATGCCATCTAGAGCCCAGCTCTGCAGAATTTTCCACTATATAACCTGGGGTGATGCCAGCTTTCTACCGGCACCCCCAGAGCCTGGGAAGATAAAGAGCTTCAGCAATAATTTATAGGAGGGTGTCAGGAGTTCCTCTTTCATTCCAATTAGTCTCCTAGATCATGAGTGCAGATGCCAACAGCTCTCACATCTTGGCAACCCTACCTATCTCTTAAAGATAATCACGTTTGGGTGGCTGGAAATAGGCCCCCCTCCCCAATCCTCCAACTGTAACACACCCCTGAACCAACCAAGTACCTAACCAACCTCATCCTTCAATTCTAAGTGCAACATTTCTCCTAACCAGTACCTTCAGCTTTGCTTGAACATTGAATTTGAATGGCAGAATAGCTGTTTTTGCTAAATCTGTCTCAAAGTCCTTTGACAACCTGGTTGAAGGTGTCGGCAGTGTCTTCCAGTACTTCAAGGTCAGGACAAAGCCAGAGATGTGTGAATCTCCAGGTAGGCTAATAATTTGGGTGTCCTCAATATGATATTTAAAAAGGGGCATGGACATCCATGTAATGGAGAGGCTGAGAGTGACTGGAATGGAGTGCTGAGAAGGACCAGGTCTCATGGGCATGTCCTCCCAGGAAAAAAGAAAGCCTGTCCACCTCCCCTTACAAGGCAGTTTATAGACTGCTGTCACTGGACTTTTTTTCCTCCCCAAATTTAGTTCCAGCACACCCTTTATGTGGCCCACTGAAGTTCCTCCAATCACATACAGTTTTCTCCATGAGAAGAACTCTATGAAATAAGGTTTTCTCTGCTTTTTTCTATTTCCAGTCTAGCTTGAGGTCACAGTAGTGTTTTTCTGTCTCTTATAGACTGGACATCTACCTACCTCGTGGCCACCTTTAGTCTAGCTTTGTTAATGGCAACGCTGATTAAACACCTCTGTAATGTTCAGTCCAATAAATTCAGCCACGTGTTTTAGCTACAGTCCTCAACTGTGAATACTGGTCTGAATACAAAACATACCATTTTAGCCTGAGGTTCAAATGTCACCTCATCTAGTTGGGAGCACTTAATCCTATCTTGGAAGAAAAAACCCGAAACACTAAAATGACACCTCAGATGTTATTGTTGACCCATGTACACATAACCATCACTGCTGTCCACTTGGCTAGCGAGAATACGTGGTGAGAATTATTTATCAAAATATAAACCACTTTGGTAAGAAAACCAACTAGCAGCCTTTGTTATTAATGTATCACCAGAGCTAAGAACTTGGCATTGGAGGAGCAAACCACATTAGATGTTTGTGGAGAATGTTAGGCCTTTAATTTAATTACCAATAATTTATCAGGGAATAGCATAGGGGACATACAAAAGATAAACTTGCCACTAGAGTCTGACTGTTAAGTGGGAGGTTAAAAAAACAGAACTAAAGAGTTATCTTAAGCTTAGTATCATACTAGGATGTTTTTATAGGAATCATAAAAAATAAGCAATAATGATAAAGTTAGACTCACTAATTACTTACTCTAGATAAACAATGACATGTTTAGGAAATCCAATCATCTACTGTTTCAGAATTTTTTGAAGTATTTCCGTGAGTTATCTGGGATCTAGCCAGATGTTATCTTTTCCATTTTTGATCTGTTTGTAGAAAGTTTGGAGAGAAGGAACTTTCTTTAGTTCATAGGCAAAATTACTGGGACTAGGAATACAAGGTACCATTTTCTAAGCTGTAGTTAAAAAGCTACTATCAGGCACCATGTACAAAAATTAACTCAAAATGGAAAATAAACCTAAATATAAAATCTATAACTCTAAAACATCCAGAAGAAAACACAGGACAAGGTCTTTGTAACCTTGGGTTAGGCAAACATTTCTTAGATATGATACAAAAAACACAATTCATAAAAAAATGATAAATTTAACTCCATCAAGATTAAATACTTCCATTTTCTGAAAGGCACTGCTAAGAGAATGAAAAACCAACCATAGACAGGGAGAAATATTTCCAAAGCTCATATCTGAGATAGGCCTTGTAACCAGAATAAAGAACTCTCAAAACTCAATAATGAGAAAACAAAGAACCCAATTTAAAAAAAAAAAAATGAGCAAAGGATTAAACAGAAATGTCACTCAAGAAAATATACGAATGGCAAATTAGCACATGAAAATATGCTCAGCATCATTAGCATTAAGGACATGCAAATTAAACCATAATGAGATACTGCCATACACTATTATAATGGCTAAAAACAACAGTCTCAAGTAAAACAGAGCAAAAAAACAAACACTGACAATAAAGAGTTCTGGAGAGAATCAGGAACAAGTAGAACTCTCATTCATTGCTGGTGGGAATGTAAAATGCTACAACCACTTTGGAGAACAGTTTGTCAGTTTCTTATAAAATTAAATATACACCTACCATATCACTCAGCAATTCCACTCCTAGCTATTTACCCAAGAGTAATAAAAACTTATGTCCACAGAAAAACCTATACATATATATTTATAACAACTTTGTTCATAATAGCCTAAAACTGGAAGTAATCCAAATGTCTTTAAACAGGTAAATGGATATGCAGACAATGGTGCATTCACACGGTGGGATATGCTCCTCAGCAGTGAAGAGGATAGAACTCTGTACACATGCAACAACACGGATGCATTTCACAGACATTCCAAGTGAAAGAGCCAGAATCAAATGTTACATACTGTATGATTTTGTTTATATGACATTCTGGAGAAAGCAAACCTATAGGGATAGAAAACAGATTGGTGGGAGTGGGGAGAGGAATTGACTACAGAAGGCTTCGAGGGACTTTCAAAGGTGACAGAACTGTGCTACGTATTCACTGTGGTGGTATATACATTTGTTAAAATCGGTAGAACTGTTCACTGAAATGGTGTATGTTACTGTGTGAAATTATATCTCAATTCAAATGACACTAATATCAATTACTCTAAATGGATAGTCTTCATTAATTAAGAAAATGTTTCCTCTTAATTTGTTACCTCACTCTCATTGGAAAAGATCTGTGCTGATAAACACAGCCCTCCTTTGGCAAATCATCTTAGAGAATTTTCCAGTCAGCCTCATCTTTCTTATCACCTCTCATGAAGAGGACTGCGATAATCTCCTAATTGGTGTCCCTTCTTCTGTCTCACGTTCTTTGACCCATGCTCCACTCTGATCTTTCTTTCATTCTAGTGACAGTGAGCTACTAACATTCTGCTTCAGCTTTGCCCCCCCAGAAGTTTGAAGTCCTTGGCAAGGCTGATGGCCTCACTCCCTCACACTCCACAACCTCTTTCTGCTTTCATTATTTCACATTTCCATAGCACGACACTGTTCCCTTTGCCCATGATCACATTTCATATTTTATTTCCCTCATTAATTCCTGATCATCTTTTAAGATTCAGCTAAAGGCAGAATTCCTTCCATAGCTTTCTGGGCATGGAACATTTATAATTATAATTGCAACTTTTATCTACTTATATTGTTCTGCCTCTGAAACTTTATTCAAACTCTTTCCCCTCATCTCATTCAAGGTCCATTCAATGAATTCACTTAAATCTTTCACCATTTCCTTATGGGAAAGGTATGCGTTGAACTGGGATGGAGTTCCTGCCCTCAAACAAGCCACAGCCTAGTGGGCAAATTAATGATAATGCACCCTGAGGAACACATGGATAGAAGTGTATGCAAACGCAGAGACATCACAGACAGTGCCTAATAGCTCGTTTTTGATGTTGAATGCCTACTGCATTCTTTGGAATATTCTAGAACCACGTGATGAACAAGAGAGATGACCTCTTGGCCCTTATGTGGCTTTATTACCTGACCACAGAAGAGAAAATGTTTATTTTCCCAGATCTTTTAGCAATTCTGAGAAGTGGGTTTTAAAATAGTCCATTATTTTAATCAGAGAGTTTGACTTACGTAACCTGATCTCAAGACACGTAAGGGGCTGAGGTTGGGACTGGGAATCCAAAGTCCATGCTCTGTCCATGTCATGCTTTCTCCACTTGGACCTTCTTACTTTGGTGCTTCCCTTCATGTTGGTTTTGTGCTCTATTCTCGTATCTTTTTCTCCTGATCTCACCTTCTCTTTTATTTTTGAGCCTTTGACTTCTCTTTTGACACTTTGCTAAGCCCAAGGTGATAGCTTTTCCTACTCCAAGCTGCTTTGGGTAACCAATGCCAGGGTTGACATTCAAGACAACTAACAAGTTATTGCATGGACACTATGTATGCAAAACAGACACTTCACTCAATATTATTCTCTCAAGGTCCATCCATGTTGTTGCAAATGGCAGTCCCAAATGTCCATCATCGGATGAGTGGATACGGAAAATGTGGTATATCTACACAATGGAATACTACTCAGCTAATAGCTCGTTTTTGATGTTGAATGCCTACTGCATTCTTTGGAATATTCTAGGACCACGTGATGAACAAGAGAGATGACCTCTTGGCCCTTATGTGGCTTTATTACCTGACCACAGAAGAGAAAATGTTTATTTTCCCAGATCTTTTAGCAATTCTGAGAAGTGGGTTTTAAAATAGTCCATTATTTTAATCAGAGAGTTTGACTTACGTAACCTGATCTCAAGACACGTAAGGGGCTGAGGTTGGGACTGGGAATCCAAAGTCCATGCTCTGTCCATGTCATGCTTTCTCCACTTGGACCTTCTTACTTTGGTGCTTCCCTTCATGTTGGTTTTGTGCTCTATTCTCGTATCTTTTTCTCCTGATCTCACCTTCTCTTTTATTTTTGAGCCTTTGACTTCTCTTTTGACACTTTGCTAAGCCCAAGGTGATAGCTTTTCCTACTCCAAGCTGCTTTGGGTAACCAATGCCAGGGTTGACATTCAAGACAACTAACAAGTTATTGCATGGACACTATGTATGCAAAACAGACACTGTTGTTTCATCACACAGGTGCCTACTGGCCCTGGACCCACCCCTGTGACCAAGCTCCTGCCTGACACCCGTACTCTGGCATTTGTCCACTTGATTAGAATCCCTACCAGCCTTGTCCAGACCCCTGCTGAAGGAGACTTGGAAAAAGAATCTAGACGATTTGATATTCATGCAAACAATGGCAATACAAAATGATATATGTTCAAGTACAGACTGGCACAAGTCATGACGAGAGCTTGGAAGAAAGGAGGGCTAATTAAGGCCAGTGACGAAATTGGGGAAGTTTCACAAGAGAAATAACCCTGTAGTGGCTTCATGAACATGCAGCTTCATTCCAGTGTGTGGCTTGAGGTGGGGGGGTACAACTCATGCAGTGGCGTGGTAATGTGAATGAACACGATGCATTTGGGGAGTAGCCAGTAAGTTCACACAATGACATGCAGGATGTGTGGAACCTCTGATGTGATGTGGGGCTTGACTGTTGGGTCAGGTGGGAAGAGGCTGATGGGTCATTCCATGAAGTTTGCATGCTACAAGTGCCCAAAGAAACAACGGAAGCCTACAGACCTTTAAGCAAGAGAGTGACAGGCCTGGATTTTCCCATCAGAACACTGATAGCACTGGGAAAGACCGGTTGCTGATTCCTTTGGAAGCTAGTGTGGCCATATGGAATCCACTGTATGATTGCCCCTCCACTAAGACCTTTCAACTTGTTTCTTCAGATGTGAAGCTTTATCAGTTCTTCTAAGGTTAGTAGGCTCTGATCTTGTATCTCATGCTAGTGTGGCCATATGGAATCCACTGTATGATTGCCCCTCCACTAAGACCTTTCAACTTGTGTCTTCAGATGTGAAGCTTTATCAGTTCTTCTAAGGTTAGTAGGCTCTGATCTTGTATCTCATGTTGTAGGATATAGCTTTAACAAACTGAGTATCAACTTACTTACAAAAGAACGTGTTTCTGGCTTGTAAAATGAAAGCATTCTTTGCCTGCTATAACATACCTATGGAAAGAAATCAATTATCAAAAGTAACAGGCTCAGGAACTAGATGGTATCATGTATTTGCATATTCCTCTAAATTTACAGAGAGCTTTCATATTCAATATCTCACTGGTACTTCACAATAATTATCTGGGGTAAGCAGGGAAAACCCAAAGCTGGAGATCAAGGCTGAGTCAGTGTCAGCTCAAGTACCGACCAATGTGTAACATTTACTGTGTTCTCTTGAAGTGACACACCCTTGCTCAGCATGTGATCCACTTCCAGCATGTATTTTTGGTAGCAAATAATGTAGGTACACTTGAGCCAGCTTAAGCAAGAGGGGACTTAATTATCAGCAGACAGCAGTGTCTTAGGAATCCTAAGGGCTAGGTATAGCTGATGGTCTGTAACCTGGAGAGATCATCAGGGTCCTCTTTTCATTTTTTAACAGATTTATTGAGCTACAATCCACATGTCATAAAATTTGTCAATTTAAAGTTTCCAATTTAACAGTATTTGGTATTTTCATGGAATTGTGCAGCCATCACCATCATAAATTTTAGAACATTTTCATCATTCCCCAAAGAAGTCCCATATGCACAATAGCAATCACTCCCAATTTCCCTCCAAACCCCATTCACTCATGGCAATCACTGAACTGCTTTCTGTCTCTGTAGATTTGCCTATTCTGAACATTTCACACAAATGAAATTATACAATTTGTGGCCTTTTGTGTCTGGCTTCTTTCCTTTACCACAAGGTCTCCAAGGTTCCTTGTTGCAGTAACTATCAGTACTTTGTTTCCTTTTATTACCAAATAATATTTCATTGTATGGATATGCCACTTTAAAATCCATTCATCGA
>NW_007735034.1:34823-42175 GCF_000696425.1 Galeopterus variegatus
CCTTTTATTACCAAATAATATTTCATTGTATGGATATGCCACTTTAAAATCCATTCATCGAGTGATGGACATTTGGGTTGTTTCCACTTTTTGGCTATTATGAATAAGGCTGCAGTGAACATTGGTATACAGGTTTTTGTGTTGACATAGTTTTTCATTTTCTAGGATATGTAAATAGGCAAGAAATTCCTGGATCATATGATAACTTCACATTTAACTTTTAGAGGAATTGCCAAACTTTTTTCCACATTGGCAATTATTTTATCTTCCCCAAAAGCGATGCATGAAGGTTCCAGTTTTTCCTCATCCCTTGCTTTTTTGATTATAGCCATCCTAGTGGGTGTAAAGTAGTATTTCATTGTGGTTTTGAGTAGTTCCTGAAGACTGTTGAGCATCTTTTTCTGACCTTATTGGCCATTTGTGTATCTTCTTTGGATCTATTTAGAGATTCTTTATCTATTTTTCAGTTGGGTTTTCCTTTTATTGTTGAGTTATAAGAGTTCTTGATGTTTTCTGGATACAATTCCCTTATCAGATATATGAGCTACAATTTTTTTTTTTTTCATTCTGTGGGTTGTCTTTTAACTTTTTAATGTCCTTTAAAGCACAGAAGTCTTTCATTTTTCTGGAGTCAAGTTTACCTATTTCTCTTTCGTTGCTAGTGCTTCTGGTGTCATATCTAAGGTGGTGGTGCCTACCCCAAGGTCACAAAAATTTACTCCAATGTTTTCCTCTAAGAATGTTATCATTTTAGTACTTAAATTTAGGTCTGTGGTTTATTTTGAGTTAACTTTTGTGTATGGTATAAATAAGGGATCCAAATTTACTCTTTCGTATATTCATTTCAAATTTAGGTCTGTGGTTTATTTTGAGTTAACTTTTGTGTATGGTATAAATAAGGGATCCAACTTTACTCTTTCGTATATTCATTTCTTTTTACTTTTGGTCATGTGCTTTTATTCTGTTTCTGCAAACTAGTCTTTCTGTTTTTGTTTTTGTGTTTTTATCCACATGCTAGAAATACGTGAAAACCAAATAGCTCCCAAGTTTACATGTTTTAGTTCCAGCCACCTGAAGAGAGGCTAAATCCTACCTGCATTCTCAATGTCAAAATCTCAGGGAGGAACTCTGTCTGGCCCAACTTGGTTCAGGTGTAGGGCTCTGGACTCATCGACAGTCCAGGGAGTCAATGGTGACCACCAAGAGCTCCCTGGTGATCATGCAGATCTGGAGGAGGAGGAGGAGCACTTGCAGAAGAGCAGTGGGGCTGATATAAGGTGTCCTGTACCTGGCTGTGGTTACTGCAGAAATCATCAGTCTTTGGGCAGAAGGAGGGACTCAAAGGTAAAGGTCATTCTTGCCTCTAATAATAATCCTTCAAAAGACACGACATAGCGAACAGGCCTGGTAAAGCTAGCTGTGTAAATGAGGAATCATTGAATACATAGACATATTAAATATTGATTTTGCTTAAACATTGGTCAGAATTCGATGGCTGATTTGAGCCCCCATTTAAGAAGTTTGAAGGCAACCTGTGGTGGTGTGGGGTGGGGCTGAGAGGCCCCGATTCAGGAATCACTGCAGAGTGCAGGCCTGTCCCCAGCACTCGCTGTTCGTGCGATTCTGGGATCCCCACCAGCAAACTGTGCTGAGGACGCCTACCTTACCTACTCCACCTGGCTGTTGTGAGGATAAAATTACAAAGCGTAGATGAAAACATGCTGAACACTGAAGGACGATGCAAATGCCAGATGTTGTTAGAGACATCAAGGGGTGGGAGGCCAACTACCTAAGCCAGGACATCACAGTATTGCCAAAGTAGCTGGTGACACAGCAGCTCAGGAAGTCAAAGCGGAGGGGGCAGGAGGCAAAAGATAGGAAGACCAAGGAAGAAGCATAAGGACATAAGTGGTTCTTCCCCAGTTCTTGGGTTTTAGCGGCATGGTCGTTATGCGAGCTCAGGAAGTCAAAGCGGAGGGGGCAGGAGGCAAAAGATAGGAAGACCAAGGAAGAAGCAAAAGGACATAAGTGGTTCTTCCCCAGTTCTTGGGTTTTAGCGGCATGGTCGTTATGCGGCAGTGCCTGCTGTGAGCCCTGGTGAGTAGTTCTCGGCACAGCTGGCGCATCATGGGTGGTTCTCAGTTCTCCTCTGCTGACAGCCTTGCCTTCCTGGGTGGATACTTGGTCTCTAGTTCCTCTCATTCAAATCCATCAGGTTTCCCAAATGCTTCAGCAATTTGGGCCTTCCTTACCTCTTTTCCTGTGCCACCTTCTCTCCCCATGCACCTCTGCTTCAGCTGACATGAACTTCCAAAGGTTCCCCAGAGACGCTGTGCCCAGATACGACTGCACCTACACACTCTGTCCTCCCAGCCAGCGGTGCCTTCCTGCACTTCTCTGTCTAGAAAACTCCTATAAATCCCTTTTAAGACCTAGGTCAAATGTCATTTCCATTGGGAATCTTGTCCTGACAACTCCAAGCGGAACTGGTGGCTCTTTCCTCTGAACTTCTAAAGCACTCAGTTAATATGTTTATTAGAGAACTTTTTGTACTGGATTTTTATGACCTGCTTTAACTGTCTTTCTCTCTTACCCACAGCAGACTGGATTCCCTGAGAGCAGGACTGTGCCTGCTCGACTCGTCATACTCAGTTCCTACCACTTTGCCTGGAACATCGTAGGTGCTTAATTATGAACAATGCACGAAGAATGAACTAACGTAAAGGTAGCTCCGCTGAGGCATCTATAGTCAAAACTGGATGGCCAGTTTGGATCATCAGTTCAGGGGTTTTAGTTCTCCAACAACTGGATGAAATTTTTTGATTAGGAATATTGAAAAACAAGGATTTAAGCTGAGCAGAACCAAACAATCCTATGGGCGAGGTTCATACAAATCTATCTACTAATTAACTTAAACATTCACAAAGCTAATTACAATATGCAGAGTGCAGGTGAGATCTTGCTTAATCACTAATCCTTACTGGTTAATCACAGTGCCTGGAGGCCAGTCTCAGTTAAGATCCTGGTGTGGTACTAAGCCCCACCCCTAGTGCCTGACTCCCCTTGTCTGTTCTAGAATCTCAGGCTGCTTGGCACATTCTCAGTGCAAGTCCTTGTCACACTCCTAACATAGGTTCTGTGCTCCTCTGGCTCTGCAAGTCTGGCATTGCATTAGTTTGCACCCAGGCAGGGCACTGGAAGCTGCCTCCAGGGGTCAGAATTCTGCTTCTGGCTATGCTGGCGGCTAGTTGTGTGCTCACCTGTCTGGCCTGTGGTTGCCCATCTTTCACCTTGCTGCTGTCTAGGACTCCCATGTCTGGGCTGTACCCCTCTCCATGTGCTCCGGTCACCGCTGTACATCTGCTGTTTGCTTTTCTCAGCACGTTGGGAGGGGCTGTTTATCCCGTCCTGCGGTTTCTGGTGGGAAGAAATAGCTTCAGGGCAGAGGCTTATGAAAAACACTTTTTAGAAACAGACCTCTTTCTCCTGCAATCCACGTTTAAGCCTCCCTTGCTGTATCTAGTTGGTAGGAATTATTGTGCCTGTCGTATGCCTATACTTGGTCAGCTGGGATTAGGAAAAGCCTCAAAAGTCTTTGGAAATGCTTGGCTTAAGTACAGAAGAAAGTGTATAGTGAGCTACTATTTGGGGGCAAAAAGGGAAACACACACACATATATTGGCATGCTTATGCATCGAATTTCTTTGGAAGTGTACATGAGAAGTCATGGAATTGGTTGCTTACAAGAGAGGGGCACTGCGTAGTCAAGAGATAGGAGGGAAATTTTACTATCTTATTTTGTAACTTTTTGCTTCGGAACCAAGGAAATGCGTTATCTATTCCAGATGACAATACTGGAAAGCAGTTTCTTTCGCATACTCTTGGTGGGATGTAAATGTATTCAACTTTTTGGAGATCAGTAGCTATCAACATGCCTATGACCTAGCAATGCCTCTTCCAGAAACTTACCCATATATATTTTCAAATATCAGTGCAATTTACATAAAGATGTTCATTATGGAATTATTTGTATTGGCAAATGACTGGAAGCAATCTGAATCTCCATCAATAATGATGGAGAAGTTATGGTTGAAGAAATTATGGTACATTTATACAGGTGTAATATTGTCATTAGAAAGAACATGATAATTTATGTGTGTTTCTATGGAAAAACCTTCAAGATATTCAGTTCAGAGAAAAAAAGCGTGATGTAGAACACTGTGAATACAGTATGTTTCTCCATTAAAACATCTTTTTTTCCTTTTTCTTTCTCTCTCTTTTTCTCCTTCCTTCCTTCTATATCTATGTCTATCTCTGTACCTACCTATCTATCTACCTGTCTCTATCTATCTCCATCTGCTTATGCATAGAGAAGCTTTGGAAGGATGCACAGGAAATGGTACTAGTGGTTATCTCTAGTGAGAGATTTCGTTTTCACCATATACCCTTTTGTATTGCCCCAACTTTATCATACGAAAACATATGTAATTTTTTATTTAACATTTTTATTGCAAAATTAATTGCCAATTCTGTATAACCATTGTTTTCTTTCCTCAGCAGAGCTTGCACAAAACAAAAAACGTACAGCTCAGCCACGAATCCCGAAGTGAGCAGTCATGCTCCCACCCCTCAGGAAGAGCGGAACCTGCCCCCAGTCACCCCTTCTCTCCTCGCACAGAAAACCGTGATCTCCACTGCTACGGTAGTCACTCTCTGCTTCTTTCCCACTGAAGCATAGCAGTTTAGTTTTGCATATATTTAGAACATCCATAAATGGATTAATATAGTGTGTAATCTTTTGTGTGTGGATTCCATTGCTCAACACCATGTTTGTAAAACTTAGTGTTTCTGCAGATAGCTGTCCTTTACTCACTTTCATTACTGTACAGAATTCCAGTCCTGAACATATTGCAATTTACATATTTTACTGTTAAAGGATATTTAAGTTTACAGTTTGGGGGCATTATAAGTCATTGCTATAAATACATTCTTGCACATGTCACTCAGAGCAGCATCTCTGTTGAATATATAATCAAAAGTGAAATGCCTTGGTCATAGTGTAATGTACTTTCAGTTTTTGGAGTTGATGTCTGAGAGTTTTCCAAAATAGTTGTACCAATTTTCAGTTTTCCCAAGCCACGTATGAGAGTTTCTGTTGTCCTACATCCATGCTAACACTTTGTTTTTCTGTTTTTCTTTTTCTACTTTAGCCACTCTGGTGAGTGTATTGTGGTGGTTTTAGTTTATCTTTTCCTGATTATTAGTGAGACTAACCATCTTTTCACAAGTCTATAAGCTACTTGAATTTTCTACTTTGTGAAGTGCCTGTTCGAGGTTCTTGTCCATTTTCTTCTTGGGTTGTACATCTTTTCTTATTGATTTATAGAAGTTCCTTTTACATTTTGGGCAAAAGATTCATTTGATTATATGTGTTTCAAATATTTTCTCTGTGACCTATCTTTTTATTTTATTTCAGGTATCTTTTTTTATATTTTATTTTATTTTGTCAAAATACAATGTGGTTGATTATTGTGGCCAATTACCGAAACATCCCTCCCTCTACCCCCTCCCTCCGAACAATGTCCTATCTGTTCGCTTGTCGCATCAATTTCAAAGAATTGTAATTGTTATGTCTTCTTCTCCCTCCCTGTTTTTTTTTTTTTTATGTGTATTTATTTTTTATTTTTAGCTCCCACAAATAAGTGAGAACATGTGATATTTCTCTTTCTGGGCCTGACTTGTTTCACTTAATATAATTCTCTCTAGGTCCATCCATGTTGTTGCAAATGGCAGTATTTCATTCGTTTTTATAGCTGAGTAGTATTCCATTGTGTAGATATACCACATTTTCCGTATCCACTCATCCGATGATGGACATTTGGTATCTGCAATTGTTTGAGGAACCTCCACACCATTTTCCATAGAGGCTGCACCATTTTGCATCCCCACCAACAATGTAAGAGAGTTCCTTTTCCTCCATAACCTTGTCAGCATTTATCGTTCAAAGTCTTTTGGATTTTAGCCATCCTCACTGGGGTGAGATGGTATCTCAGTGTAGTTTTGATTTGCATTTCCCGGATGCTGAGTGATGTTGAGCATTTTTTCATGTCTGTTGGCCATTTGTATATCTTCTTTTGAGAAATGCCTATTTAGCTCTTTTGCCTATTTTTTTAATTGGGTTGCTTGTTTTCTTCTTGTAAAGTTGTTTGAGTTCCTTGCATATTCTGGATATTAAACCTTTGTCAGATGTATATTTTGCGTCAGATGTATATTTTGCAAATATTTTCTCCCACTCTGTTGGTTGTCTTTTTACTCTGTTGTTTGTTTCTTTTGCTGTGCAGAAGATTTTTAGTTTGAAATAATCCCATTTGTCCATTTTTTCTTTGGTTGTCCGTGCTTTTTGGGTCATATTCATGAAGTCTGTGCCCAGTCCTACTTTCTGAAGTGTTTCTCCTATGTTTTCTTTAAGAAGTTTTATTGTTTCAGGGTGTATGTTTAATTCTTTAATCCATTGTGAGTTGATTTTAGTTTATGGTGAAAGGTATGGGTCTAGTTTCATTCTCCTGAATATGGATATCCAGTTATCACAGCACCACTTGCTGAAGAGACAGTCTATTCCCCAGTGTATAGGCTTGGTGCCTTTGTCAAAGATCAGATGGCTGTAGGTGTGTGGGTTGATTTCTGGATTCTCTATTCTATTCCATTGATCAGTGTGTCTGTTTTTATGCCTGTATGATACTGTTTTGGTTATTATAGCTTTGTAGTATAGTTTAAAGTCAGGTAGTGTTCTGCCCTCAAGCTTTATTTTTTTTGCTCAGCATTGCTTTGGCTATGCGTGGTCTTTTGTTATTCCATATAAATGTCTGGAGAGTTCTTTCCATTTCTGAGAAGAATGTCATTGGAATTTTGGTGGGGATTGCATTGAATTTGTATATCACTTTGGGTAGTATGGACACTTTCACAATGTAGATTCTTCCAATCCAAGAGCATGGGATATCTTTCCATCTTCTTGTATCCTGTCCAATTTCTCTAAGGAGTGGCTTGTAGTTCTCATTATAGAGATTTTTCACGTCCTTTGTTAACTCAATTCCTAAGTATTTTATTTTTTTGGTGGCTATTGTAAGTGGGCAAGCTTTTTTGATTTCTCTTTCTGCATGTTCACCATTGGAGAATAGAAATGCTACTGATTTTTGTGCGTTGATTTTGTGTCCTGCTACTGTGCTGAAATCTTTTATCAACTGCAAGAGTTTTTTTGTAGAGGCTTTAGGCTGTTCGATATATAGGATCATCCCATGTATTTTCTCAGACCACAATGGATTAAAATAAGAAATCAATAACAAACAAAATTCTGG
>NW_007735034.1:43880-44931 GCF_000696425.1 Galeopterus variegatus
GAGAAGGAAATAAAGGGCATCCAGATTGGAAAAGATGAAGTCAAACTGTCCCCGTTTGCAGGTATCTTTTGATAAGCAGAAGTTCTTGATTATGAGAACATTTTTGGTTTATCATTCTTTTTCCTTTTTCGTTAGTGTTTTCTTTACTCCAAAGTTCTGAGGATTGTCTTCTGTATTATTTTTGATATTTTCTGTACCATGGATATATATCTTTTTAATTTGGTGGAGTCTATGAACAGCTCAGAAAGACGTCTTAAATGTATAAAATGAAATACATAGTATTAAAAAGGAAGTCAATGTTATTGAAATATAATTATCAGAGTATTTTTTAAAATAATCTTTATATAGTAATTCATGTGCTTTTTGTTAATACATTATACCAAGTTCTAGCAATGGGTCTAACAACTACAGTAATTTTGAAGTAGAGATGAACATAAAAAGCATTTCAAGAGATCTGCAATGTCAGTGGTGGGATATGAAGATATCTGTGATTGCTGTTGCACCAATTTGACAGGTACAGCTAATACCAGTGTGGTTTGTTGTGGTTCCTTCATAATTGGAGGAAATAATAAATTTGAGTTATAAATTAGAAAAAAATAAGCATGCATTTTTTTCCATCCAAGTTTGTGAACTTTCTGAATTCCAGCTGTAAACATTTTGGGGGCCTGTAGACACCAGGCTAAGAACTCTCATCCTAGAAGCTCTGTTGCTTTACTTTGGGCTTGCAGTTCCATAATCCATTTGGAACTGGTCTTTGTTAGGGTGTGAGGCAGGAATTAAGTCTCATTTTTTCCTCACATAGATTTCCAATTTTTCCCAGCAATGTTTTTCTATACTCTTCACTCCCTCCTTTGTTGTTAATGAAGAGTGTGTGTGTGTGTGTGTGTGTAGGTCTGCTTTGTTTTTTTTTTTTCATTAAATTTTTATTTTGTCAATATACAATGTATATAGTTATTATGGCCCATCACTGACACCTCCCTCCCTTCTCCTTCTCTCCCCTCCCCCCCAAGAATACAACTTCAAAAAGGTATAGTTGTTGTATCTTCTTCCC
>NW_007735034.1:46231-47887 GCF_000696425.1 Galeopterus variegatus
TTTGAGTTGATTTTAGTATATGGTGAGAGGTATGGGTCTAGTTTCATTCTCCTGCATATTTCATTCCACTGAACTATTTGTTTGGCGAAAGCTCCATACTGTCTTTATTCCTACAGATTTAAAACAAGACTTGATATATGACAGAGCAGTCCTCTAGCTTGTGCTCCTTCTTGAATATTGCCTTAGCTACTCTTGACCCTTTGCATTTCTACACAAATTTAAAAACCAGATTGTCAAGTACCATCAAACCCAAACCAAATCAAACAAAACAAAAACAAACCTCCCCCAAATAGTAAATGTTGAGTTTTGACTGGTATAGCATTGAATCTATAATTCAGTCTATATTCATGAATGTTTACTTAGGCCACCTTTATTTCTCTCAGTAATTTTTTAATTAATAGATTTCGTTTTTTACAAGTTTTAGAGTTACAGAAAAATTGAACAGGTGGTACATAGAGTTGTGGTATTATGCCCCCACCACCAGTTTCCCCTATTATTAACATCTTGCATTAGTGTGGTACATTTGTTACAACTAGCAAACCATAATAAACCATCACTGATACATTTTTATTAGTTAAAATCCAGAGTTTTATTGAAGTTCCCTTTTGTATTGTGTAGTTCTATGGGTTTTGACAAATGCAGAATGTCCTGAACCCACCATCCTACTATTCTGCAAAGCAGTTTCACTGCCCTAAGAAGCTCATGTACTTCACATAGTCATTTCTCTCCCTCGTCTCTGTAACCCCAGGCAACCACTGGTTTTTTGTTTTTTTTTTTTGTTTGTTTTGTTTTTTTTTTACTGTCTCTATAGTTTTGCCTTTTCCAGATGTCATATAGCTGAAGTTATACAGTAGCCTTTTCAGACTGGTTTCTTTCACTTAGCAACATGCATTTAAGGTTGCTGCAAGACATTTTGTGGCTTGATCGTTCTTTTTTTTAATTGTTAAATAGTATTACTTGGTATGAGTGTACTATTGTTTGTTTATCCATTCACCTAGTGAAGAACATCTTAGTTACTTCTAGACTTGGGGGATAGTAAGTAAAGATGCTATAAACATTTATATGCAAATCTGTGTGTGAATGTAAGTGTTCAGCTCAACTAGGTGCACAGTTACTGAATCATGTGGTAATACTCTGTTCAGATTTGTAAGACACCGCCAAACTGTCTTCCGAAATGGCTGTATTATTTTGCATCCTCGGCAGTCGTGAATGAGCGTTGCTGTTGCCCCACATCCTCAACAGCATTTGTTGTCTAATGTGCAGTTCCCTGATGATATATGATGCTGGTACGCCTTCTATGTGCTTATTTGCCATCCGCATATCTTGTCTGCTGAGGAGTCTAGTCAGCTCTTTTGCCCAGTGTTTAATTGAGTGGTTTATTTTCTTCTTGTTGAGCTTAAGAGCTTTTTGCACATTTTGGCTTTATATCCTTCATCAGATATATCTTTTGCAACATTTTCTCCCAGTTCTGTGGTTGGTCTTTTCATTTTATTGAACTCTCAATAAATTTTATTTTTTTGCTTAGAATTTTTGTATATTCTTAGATGTTTGATCATTTTGATGTTATTAAAAGTGATGTTATTGCAAATTTGATTGATGTTTGTTGCTGACATATAAAGATACATTTTATATGTTAATATATGTTTATATATATAT
>NW_007735034.1:48943-50131 GCF_000696425.1 Galeopterus variegatus
GAACTTGGTTATAATCTATTATCCTTTTTATATATTGCTAGACTCCATATTCTGATATTTTGTTCAGAATTCTTACATTTATGCTTATGAGTGAAATTGGTCTGTAGTTTTCCTTTCCGTAATGTGTCATGTTTTGATATCAACATTATGATTCCCTAATAAAATAAGTGTGGATCATTCTCTCTTTTTCTATTTCCTAGATGAATTTTTTAAAATATGGGATTATTTCTTACTGAAATATTTGGGAGATTTCACCAATAATATCATCTAGGCCAGGAATTTTCTTTATGAAAAGATGTTTGATTTCTAATTATAAACACATTTTTTCACTAGTTTTAGTAAATCTTAACTAGTTTGTATTCCTGTGTCAGCTTTGGTAAGCTGCATTTTTCTAGGAATTTGTTTGATTACATTTTCAAATTTGCTGGCAAAAGAGCTGTTCACAGTGTGTTATCTTCCCTTCTCCGGTTTTATTGAGGTATAATTGGGAAACAAAAATTGTATATTTTTAAGGAATACAACATGATGCTTTGGCATACATATATATTGCTCTTATTATCTTTTTAACGTTTACAGAATCTGTGGAGATGTCCCCCGAGTGTCAATTTCTTTTATTCTTTGCATTGTGTTTTGCTTTTCTTCTCCATCTTTTTCTGGAAAAGTCTTGCTAGAGAGTCACCAGTCATGTTAATGCCTTGTAGATCCTCTCTGTTGTATGTTTGTTTGTTTTCTATTTGACTAATTTCTGCTCTTATATCTATTATTTATCTCACTCTACTTTATTTTAGTTTAATTTGATGTATTTTAGTTTTAGTTAATTAAGTTTGTTGATTGTCAGCTTTCTTTTTCCTTTTTTTTTTAGGATATGTATTTTAGGTTGTAAATATTCCAATAAGCACAGCTGCATCCTACAAGTTTTAATATGTTTTAATTTTCACTTCTTTACCATTCAAAATGTTTACTTCTTCCAGCATAATTCTTTTTTTGGAATATTGGTTATTTAAAACTGTAGTGCTGGGCTGGCCCGGTGGCAGACTGGAGAGTGCGTCGCTTGGGAGCACGGCAACGCTCCCACCGAGGGTTTGGATCCCATGTGGAGACCGGTTCCTGCTCACTGGCTGAGCGTGGTGCCGGCGCAACACCGAGGGTTGCGATCCCGTTGCCAGTCCCCAGTACGGGCGTGACAAC
>NW_007735034.1:50188-52773 GCF_000696425.1 Galeopterus variegatus
CAAATTTGCTGGCAAAAGAGCTGTTCACAGTGTGTTATCTTCCCTTCTCCGGTTTTATTGAGGTATAATTGGGAAACAAAAATTGTATATTTTTAAGGAATACAACATGATGCTTTGGCATACATATATATTGCTCTTATTATCTTTTTAACGTTTACAGAATCTGTGGAGATGTCCCCCGAGTGTCAATTTCTTTTATTCTTTGCATTGTGTTTTGCTTTTCTTCTCCATCTTTTTCTGGAAAAGTCTTGCTAGAGAGTCACCAGTCATGTTAATGCCTTGTAGATCCTCTCTGTTGTATGTTTGTTTGTTTTCTATTTGACTAATTTCTGCTCTTATATCTATTATTTATCTCACTCTACTTTATTTTAGTTTAATTTGATGTATTTTAGTTTTAGTTAATTAAGTTTGTTGATTGTCAGCTTTCTTTTTCCTTTTTTTTTTAGGATATGTATTTTAGGTTGTAAATATTCCAATAAGCACAGCTGCATCCTACAAGTTTTAATATGTTTTAATTTTCACTTCTTTACCATTCAAAATGTTTACTTCTTCCAGCATAATTCTTTTTTTGGAATATTGGTTATTTAAAACTGTAGTGCTGGGCTGGCCCGGTGGCACACTGGAGAGTGCGTCGCTTGGGAGCACGGCAACGCTTCCACCGAGGGTTTGGATCCCATGTGGAGACCGGTTCCTGCTTACTGGCTGAGCGTGGTGCCGGCGCAACACCGAGGGTTGCGATCCCGTTGCCAGTCCCCAGTACGGGCGTGACAACTAGGGTTGCGATCCCATTGCTGGTCAGTAAAAAAGACAAAAAGGAAAAAAAAAAACTGTAGTGCTTCATTTCCAAACATGTGGGGACTTTTCTTACTGATTCCTTGCTTAATGCATGAGGTCAGAAAGCATACTCTATTTTTTACTCTTTTGGAATTGGTTATGACGTGCTATTTTCCCTGAAGTATAGCCAATATTTATAGCAACGTTAGCTGTTTGTTCATAGATCATCTTTTTACTTTCAATCTTTCTGTATCCTTTATGTTGTAGACATGTTTCTGGTAAAAAGCAGATGGGTTTCCCACTTACCTTCCCATCTGTGTCAAGCTGTTGGATTTTTTGCCCATCCAAGAATTGAGAAATGGTATTTCAGTGTTGTTTTAACTAGCATTTTCCCTTGGAAGGAAGTTAAGCAGGATTTTACTTTGAAGGGCCGTATTTTTGATAAATTCTGTGTGTATGTCCTTTGCCTATTTTGAGACTTTGGTCTTTATTTCTTTGATTTTTAAGAGTTGTCTGTAGAGAAATCAGCCCATTATCTCTGGGAAATATCAGGTCCCACTTTGTCTTTTGTTCTCTGGTTTTGTTTATTATGGTTTTGTTTTTGGGTTTTTTTTATGCAAAAGTTTTAAAAAATGTATTTAAATATATCAAATTTTTTTAACTTCATCTGGATTTTTCGGTCATAGATTAGCTTTTCCCACATCCATCTGTTAAAGGGATTCACCCATGTTTTTTCTAGCACCCCTATTTAACAGGTTTTTTTTTATATTTGGATATCTGATTCATTTGCTGGTTATTTCTGTGTATGATAAAAGGTATGATTCAAATGTTATCTTTTTCCAAATGACTATTTATTTGTTTCAAAACCATATACTTAAACATCCACATTTTCCTAGTAATTTGAGATGCTGCCTTTATCGTATTCTCTGTTTTCATATGCTCTTGGGTCTGTTTCTGGATTTTGAGCCAGATCTACAACAATATGACGCTGTTTTAATTCTCTCTACTGTCTGGCAAGGATAGTCTCTGATAGTTCCCTTTTTTTTCCAGAGGTTCCTAGCATCTCCTACATTTTTAATTTTCCATATTAACTTTAGGATCAATTTATCTAGCACCAGCAAGAAAATTGCTAATATTTTTATTGGAATCATTAAAAATTTATCTATTGTCTTCTGGAGAATTGACTTATTTATAATTTTGTTTTATACTACCCAAGAACCAGGGATGTCTTTCCATTTATTCATGTCCACTTTTGTGTTTAAGATATATTTTGAAACTTTCCTTGTGTAGATTTTACATATTTCTTATTTATTTTTATTCCTAAGTATTTTATCTTTTTTTGGTTATTATATTATATATTTTAACTAGTTACTGTTTGGGCAAATAAAGGTTTTTTGAACATTTTTTGAAAGTTAAATGTTCTATTTAATTAAATTAATTTTTTTTTTTTTTTTGGTGGCTGTCCGGTATAGGGATCTGAACCATTGACCTTGGTGTTATCAGCACCACACTCTCCCAAGCAAGCTGACCAGCCAGCCCTAAATGTTAATTTCATAACCTGCTAGCTTATTGATTTCTTTTTGTTTGTTTGTTTATTTTGGCTTCTTTTATTATTTATTCCCCTGAGTTTTTCAATACAATTATATATTGTGCAAACAGAGAATTTTGCTCTTTTGTTCCTAACTTATAATGCCCTTAATTGCTTTCTCTTGCCTACTTGCTTTGACTAATGTACCCAATTGAAATGTAACTATTGGTGGATATAATAAATCTTTTCCTTATTTCTTACCTTAGCATGAATGCTTCTAGTG
>NW_007735034.1:53441-54916 GCF_000696425.1 Galeopterus variegatus
CCACTCCCTTCCTTTTCATCAAGTGTCCCCAGGGCAAAATGCTCCCAAATGCTGGGCTTACCTTCCTCAGTCCTCATCTTCCCTTAGATCCTGACATGGCAGTCCTTCAGTATCACGTCACATTTCAAATACATTCTGAACTAATTTTCTAACTATTCTCAGTGAGAAAGTCAGTTCAAATTATTTAGCCCATAATTATATGTGTATTGCTTTTAAAAAATCTAAAACATGTTGGTTAATTTTAAAAATTCTTATTTCTTTTTCCTCTTTTAGTGTTACATGAGCAAACCAGAAAAGTGGATGGAGAGTGAGTAGGAAATCATTAAGTCTAGATTTCTAGAAATAAATCACTCATAAATTCATTTGTTCTTTAGACTAGTTTCCTGCTGCCAGAAGAATCTCAACCTCTCAGAGGCATCACTTTTTCCTCTAGCCAGTTCTCAAGGTTGCAAAGAAATACACGTAACAAAGAGGCGAAATATGGTCATTGCTTTGCCTGGGCCAACATTTGCTTTCTATTTGGCCTCCCATTGCTATAGGGATTGTGGCGATCGCAAGGATCTTAGCCCACTCCTTGGATGCCTGTTACCTCCCAGCTTCAACTGGACCAGGTTTCCTGTTTATCCCCTACTGTCTAGCTTCTGAAAATGACATCCTCAAGGGAAAAGAGGCAGGTTGTAGTGGCAGTTTGGTCTCACTAACGCTGGTATCCTCTCTAATGAAGGTGATGAGTCAACAAAAATTGAGTGAACAAAGATTAATCCAATGATTAGAACATGTTGGAGAAGTTTTGCCTTTTGGCCAGAGCTTGAAAAGCAGCTGAGGCTTTGGCAAAGTCAGAATAATGGTCATCCCTTGAGGCAGCCACAAATTTCCAAAATATGCAGGAAAGTCTCTCTCTCTCCTCAGAGGAGTTCGTCCAATGATCTTCCTATGCTCTTTTTGTAGCAAGGAACAGAGGTGCATTTTATGTGGCAGAAGATACTTCAAAGGAGTTTGTTTAGACACTGAAGAATGTGCGTTTGTTTTTGTAACCTCCTGGGTTCGAGCTATGAGTTAGAGACGACGGGAAGCACGCAGTGTTTTGAACTTTCTGTAAGTGGCCCCCACCACTCCGAAGCAATGAAAGCTGCCCTTGTCGTGTCCTCCCACTTGGGCACATTATGATCTTTTCCACTTACATGTGTAGTTGGATGCCAGCCTCGCAAATTGGTTAGTTTAATTTGAAGTAAAACATATTATTTCTTGCATCAATATCTTTCTCAGATTTCTATTGTTGATTGTTGTCTTAATTAAAATAAAAGTTTGGTTTGAAGTCCCTCTCTTAGTGATTTCTGGTTTTGTCTCATGTTTGCTTTAGTTTCATTTCCCCCTTCCCTTCTGCTGTTTAAAAATTAAGTTTATTTAAATGCAAAGAATGCACTGTTTACTCAACCAAATGGTATCTTTATGTAGAAAAGGAAAAAAAAAAAAAA
>NW_007735034.1:55535-57266 GCF_000696425.1 Galeopterus variegatus
AAAAAAAAAAAAAAGAAGAAGAAAGAAAAAAATCCAGACTGCTTTAATTGCTACTTCACTGTCCCAGCTTAACAGTTCTGCGGTTTGTTTTTCCTCTTTTGTGTGCATTTTTACTTCCAGCTGTGCTGCACACATAAAACTGCTCTGTGGTGAGACTCTTTGGTAAATGATGCTACTTAAATGTTCATTGAACAAACAGTTGCTCATCATCTCCTGACCTTAATGAAATATTATTGCAAGGACTTCTTTTAAAAAACCTTAACAACTGATTTTCCATCCACATAAAATTTTTCTTGGGTGTGTGCTTGTGGGAGTTTTGTTTCTGTTGGGGGTAAAGAGTGTATGCAACGTGGAGAAAATATTTCCTTTGATTATATTACATGCACTGTGGTAGATTTCATTTTGCTGCAAAATCTGCATGTAAATACTTTCAGAATTCCCAGGCTTTTGCAAACATTTTTTTCCAGTCTGTGGCTTGCTTTTTCATCTCTTGACAGTCTTTTTCAGAGAAAAAAGTTTTCATTATAATTCAGTACAGCTTATCAATTCTTTCTTTTATGGATTATGTATTTGATGTCGCCTCTAATAGGTCACTGCCAGACTGAAGGTTATGTAGATTTTCTTCTGTGTTATCTTCTAGGAGTTTTATAGTTCTGTGTTTTACATTTATATCTGTGATCCATTTTGAATTAATTTTTGTAAAGGGTACATAGTCTGTGTCTAGGTTCACATCATTTATTTATTGTTAATGACAAATAAAAACTATATATTTATATATTTATGGTATACAACTTGATGTTTGGATACATGTACACATTGTGGAATGGCTAAATCAAGCTGATTATGCATTACCTCACCTACTTATCATTGTGTGTGTGTGTGGTGGGAGCACTTACAACTTATTCTCTTAGCAATTTTCAAGGATAGCATACTTGGTTGCTAACTGCAGTCACCATATTATACCATGTACCCCTTGAACTTAATCCTCCTCACTGAAATCTTGTATCCTTTGACCAACACCTCCCTAGTTCACCCCCTCCCCCAGCCCCTGGTAACTACCATTTTTCTCTCTGTTTTATGAGTTTGTTGTTTTTACATTCCACATGAAAATGAGATCATGCAACATTCATCTTTCCGTGCCTGGTTTATTTCACTTAACATAATGTTCTCCACGTCTATCCATGTTGTCACGAATGACAGAATTTTTATGTCCTATCTGCTTTCTGTTTTTAGGACTGAATAGTACTCCGTTGTATGTGTGTGTGTGTGTGTGTGTGTGTGTGTGTATTTATCGCATTTTCTTTATCCATTTTTCTGTCAATGTACACTTAAGAGGCTTCCATATCTTGGCTATTGTAAATAGATTCATTTTTATGCAGAGGGACATCCAGTTGTTCCACCACCATTTGTAGAATATACTATCTATGCTCTGTTGAATAGCCTTTGTTCCTTTGTCAAAGATCAGTTGACTGTATTTATGTGGATCTGTTCTGGGCTTTCTGTTCTATCCCATTGATCGATCTCTTTGTCTGTTATCTCACCAATACCTGACGCTCTTGATTTCTGTAGCTGTATAGTAAGCCTTGGAGTCAAGGAGTGTCACTCATCCAACTTTGTTCTTTTCCTTCAGTTTTGTGTTGCCTGTTCTGGGTTGTTTGCTTTTCCATATGAACTTTAGAATCTGTTTGCTGATATCCACAAAATAACTTGTGGGGATTTTGATTGGGATTG
>NW_007735034.1:58322-60820 GCF_000696425.1 Galeopterus variegatus
GAGCAAAAACAGGTTTATTTCTACCTTCCTAATCTGTATATCTTTTATTTCTGTTTTTTTTTTTTTTTCTTTTTGGTCTCATTGCATTAGCTGGGACTTCCAGTACAATGTTGAAAAGCAGTGTTGAGAAGGAACATCCTTGTCTCATTCTTGATGTTAATGGGACAGCTTCTAGTTTCTCACCAGTAAGTATGATGTTAGTTTTTTGTGTTTGTGTGTGCACGTAGATATTCTTTATCAAGTTGTGGAAGTTCCCCTCTATTCCTAGTTTACTGAGAGGATTTTTTTTTTTTTTATCATAAATGGGTGTAGATCTTTCTTAATTTTTTGGAAAACAGGTTTATTGAGATATAATTCACATACTATAAAATTAATACATTTAAAGTGTACAATTCAATGTTTCTTAGAAAATGCACAGAATTGTGTACAATCTAATTTTAGAATATTTCCTCACTCCAAATGAACTCTGCATCCATCAGCTATTATTCCCCATTTCCCTTTCCCCCTGGCCTTAGGCAATCTCTAATCTGCTTTCTCTCTCTATGGATTTGCCTGTTCTGGACATTCCATATAAATGTTTCATTTCAATATGTTGGCTTCTTTCACTTAGCACAATGTTTCCAAGTTTCATTCATATTGTAACATGTATCAGTAGTTTATTTATTTTTATTGCCAAATATTTTATTCTATGGATATACCACACTTTGTTTATCCATTCGTGAGTTGATAGATGCTTGGAATTTTTCCACTTTTTGGCTGTTATGAATAGTGCTATTATGAACATTCATGTGCAAATTTCTTTGTGAACATATTTCTTTTATTTTGATGCATATCTGAAAATAGAATTGCTGGGTCATATGGTAACTGTACATTTATGTTATTGAGACACTGACAAACTGTTTTCCAAAGTGGGCACATCGTCTTACATGCCCACTACAAATGAATGAGGGTCCCTTTCTTTGTACATCCTTGCCAACACATGTTATTGTCTTTTTGATTATAGCTGTCCTAGTGGGTGTGAAGTGGTATCTTATTATAGCTTGAATTTGCATTTCCCTAACAAGTAATGGTGTTCAACACATTTTCATGAGCTTATTGGCCATTTGTACATCTCTAGAGAGAGGTTTAAATTATTTGTCCATTTTAAAATTGGGTTTTTGTTTTTCTTTCTTTACTGTTTTTCTAAATGTTTCCTTATGAAAGCTTTTTGAGATGTCTTCTTGATCTAAAGAATGTTTNAACTTTAGAATCTGTTTGCTGATATCCACAAAATAACTTGTGGGGATTTTGATTGGGATTGCAGTGACTCCATAGATCGAGTTGGGGAAAACTGAAGTCTTCACAGTATTGAGTCTTTCTGTACTAGTTTTTTTTTTTTTCTTTCTGTTGCTGATAACAATACCTGGAACTAGGTAATTTATGAAGGAATAAAATTTATTTCTTACAGTTTTGGAGGCTGGGAAGTCCAAGGTCCAGGGAACATATCTGGCGAGGGCTTTCTTCTTGGAGGGGGCTTTGTGGAGAGTCCTGTGGCAACACAGCATGTCACATGGTAAGAAAGGCAGGAGCTAGAGAGTTAGCCTTTTCACTTTCCTTATAATGCTGTCAGAACCATGCCCATGACAACCCATTAAACCATGAACTCATTACTCCATGAATGGACCAAACCATGCATAAGGTCACAGTCCCCATGATCCAATCATCTGTCAAAGACTCCACATCCTGTCACCTTATTGGGGGTTAAGTTCCAACACGAGCCTGGGGGGGACATTCAAACCACAGCACTTTCTATTCATGACCATGGACTGTCTCTCCACTTGTTTAGTTCTTCTTTGATTTATTTCATCATAATTTTGTAGCTTTCCTCATATAATTCTTGTACATATTTTGTTAGATTTGTTCCTAAGTATTTCATTTTGGGGGGGTGCTAATGTAAATGGTATTGTGTTTTTAATTTCACTTGTTCATTGCTGGTGTATAGAGAAGTGATTAATTTTTGTATACTAACCTTGTATTTGCAAACTTGTTATAAACAATTATTAGTTCCAGGAGTTTTTCTCTGTCAATTCTTTTGGATTTTCTATAAATAATCATGGCATCCGTGAGCAAAAACAGGTTTATTTCTACCTTCCTAATCTGTATATCTTTTATTGCTCTTTTTTTTTTTTTTCTTTTTGGTCTCATTGCATTAGCTGGGACTTCCAGTACAATGTTGAAAAGCAGTGCTGAGAAGGAACATCCTTGTCTCATTCTTGATGTTAATGGGAAAGCTTCTAGTTTCTCACCAGTAAGTATGATGTTAGATTTTTGTGTTTGTGTGTGCACGTAGATATTCTTTATCAAGTTGTGGAAGTTCCCCTCTATTCCTAGTTTACTGAGAGGATTTTTTTTTTATCATAAATGGGTGTAGATCTTTCTTAATTTTTTGGAAAACAGCTTTATTGAGATATAATTCACATACTATAAAATTAATACATTTAAAGTGTACAATTCAATGT
>NW_007735034.1:61451-61918 GCF_000696425.1 Galeopterus variegatus
TAGATAACATTTTATTGCTGTGTACAAATGAAGAAAAATTTTCTTTTTCCTGAGGATGCCCCAGCATGAGTCTTTAGAGAAGTGTTTGAGGTGACTCTTGTATCCTTCTTCAGTCATAATCGAATCCTCCCTCATGCTAAATTAGGCTTATACATCTCTCATGCAGGTGGCCTGGAGAAGAGAAGGCCAGAACTTTTAATAATAAGCAGGCCTGTTTGAGAAGGCTGATTCTGCTTCTCACAGTTTTGTGACCTGGGGCAAGTTACTTAACTCTTCATAAGTAAAATTGGGATAATCATAATCATTTCATAATATTGTTATGAGGATTAAACTGATTATGACTGAAAAACAGCTCTCAAGGTAACGAAAACAAACCATAAACACTCAACAAATATTAGCTATTTTCCCCATGTGTCTACATAGAAATCCTTATTAGATTCTCTTCCTGCTGGTTGCTTCGTGTGCTA
>NW_007735034.1:63050-64750 GCF_000696425.1 Galeopterus variegatus
ACTGAGGGTTGCGATCCGTTGCCGGACATGGAAAAAGACAAAAAAATAAATAAATAAAAAAAATAAATAAACTTTTGGCATATCACTTTGATCTCTCAGCTTCTTAATCACTGGTTGAACGGAACCCACTTTCTTTTTTATTTTATTTATTAATTTTTTTTTTTGTCTTTTTTTGTGTCCGGCAATGGATCGCAACCCTCAGTGTCACGCCCGTACCAGACCGGGACCGGCAACGGGATCGCAACCCTCCGTGTTGCGCCTGCACCTCGCTCAGCCAGTGAGCGGGAACCGGTCTGTATGTGCGATCCGAACCCTCGGCGGGTGCGCCACCGGGCCAGCCCCCACTTTCTTTTTTAAATGACTCTTTCAGAGCCTTGAGTCTTCATTTCCCGTTTGACCGACTAAACAGCTGTCATCTGGATATTTCTGTTTATTTCACTTCTGGCATAGTTCCACCCTTTCTCGAATCTCATGACTTTTCTTTCTCAGATCCCAGTTTTGTTTTTCCATAGCTCTTCCACAGGAACACCTTTAAAAAAGGGTACATAGAAAAAAAAAAATCCTGACTGCTGTGCTGGCCACAGAATTGTAGGTTCAAAATTCATATCCCTTAGAACTTGGTTTATTTTCATCTAGCATTCCCATAAGGACTCTACTATTCTGATTCCTGTTCATTTGTAAATAAACACTGTCACCCCTACCCCTTCTGAAGATTTTAGGTTGGCAAATATTTTCTTTATATGGTTGGCAGATATTTTCTCCCATAGTGTATGTTGTCTTTTTCTGTTATTCTAAGTCGAAGATGTGTCTGAGAGTGGAATTTGATTTCAGTTTGAAGACTAGTGTCTTTATTTTATTAAATTATTTCTTCCAGCTTTATCAAGGAATAATTGACAAATTAAAATTTTATGTTGTACATTAGATACCAGAACTTATTCATCCAGTACAACTGAAGTTTTGTGCACTTCGACCAAAATCTCCCCATTGCCCCCACCCCCCAGCCCCTGGCAACATTTCTGCTCTCTGATTCTATAAATTTGATTATTTTGGATTCAACATGTAAGTGAAATTCTGCAGTATTTGTCTTTCTGTATCTGACTTATTTCACTTAGTGTAATGTTCTCTCAGTCCACCCATGTTTTCACAAATGGCAGGATTTCTCCCTTTTTAAAGGCTGAATAATATCCATTCCATGTATAAGCCACATTTTCTTTATTCATTCATCCATTAATGGACATTTAGGTTTTTTTACATATCTTGGCTATTGTGAATAATGCTCCAATGATCATAGGAGTGCAGGTATGTCTTCGATTTCCGATTTTAATTCCTTTGTACCCAGAAGTGGGATTACTGGGTCATATAGTAGTTCTATTTTAACTGTTTGAGGAACCTCCACACTGTTTTCCATAATGGCTATAACAATTTACATTCCCACCAACAGTGTACACAGGTTCCCTTTTCTCCATGTCCTTGCCAACACTTGTTATATTTTGCTTTTTGATAATAGTCATTTAAACATACATGAATTGTTACCTCATTGCTGTTTTTACTTGTATTTCCCAGAAGATTATTGATGTTGAGCACCTTTTCACATACCTGTTGGCCATTTGTATGTCTTCTTTTTTTTTTTTTTTCCTTTTTGTCTTTTTCCGTGTCCAGCAACGGATCGCAACCCTCAGTGTCACCCCCGCACTGGACCG
>NW_007735034.1:65674-75369 GCF_000696425.1 Galeopterus variegatus
TTTTTGTTTTTTTTCCTTTTTGTCTTTTTCCGTGTCCGGCAACGGATCGCAACCCTCAGTGTCGCCCCCGCACTGGACCGGGACCGGCAACGGGATCGCAACCCTTGGTGTTGCTCCCGAGCCTCGTTCAGCCAGTGAGTGGGAACCGGTCTGTATGTGGGATCTGAACCCTCAGTGGGAGCGCCACCACGCTTCCCAAGTGGCGCACTATAGCAGTGCGCCACCGGGCCAGCCCTGTATGTCTTCTTTTGAGAAACATCTGTTCAAGTACTTTTCCCATTTTTAAATTAAGTTGTTTGGCATTCTTTGCTACTAAGTTGTAGGAGTTCTTCATATATTTTATATATTAACCCTGTATATGGTTGACAAATATTTTCTCCCTTACTGTATGTTGTCTCTTCACTTTGTTGATTTTTTTTCTTTGCCGTGCTTATGCTCTTTAGTTGGATGAAATCCAACATGTTTATTTTTGCTTTTTGTTGCTGTGCTTTTGTGATCATGTCCAAAAAAATCATTGCACAGACCAATGTCAAGAAGATTTCACCCTTTGCTTTCTTCTAGGAGTTTAACAGTTTCAGGTCTTAGCTTTAAGTCTTTGATCCATTTTGAGTTAATTTTTGTATGTGGTGTGAGCACATACAAGGGTCTAGTTTCATTATTCTACATGTGGATATCCAGTTTTACAAGCGCTATTTATTGAGACTGTTCCTTCCTCATTGTGTATTGTTCCCTTGGTAAAAATTAGTTGACTGTACAGGCATGGATTTATTTCTGGGCTCTATTCTGTTTCATTGGTCTGTTTTTAGGACAGTGCTATAAAATACTGTTTTGATTCCTATCGCTTTGTGGTATCATTTAAATTAAGTATGTGTGATGCCTCTGACTGTCATTTTTGCACAAGATTGCTTCTCTATTTGAGGTTTTTATAATTGCATACAAATTCACGATTTTTTTTCTATTTCTGGGAAAAATGCTATTGGAATCTTCATAGGGGTTGCATTATATCTGTAAACTTCTTAATATTCAGCCTATTGGGGTTTTTTTTGGGGGGGGGCATCATGGATATGCATGTTCAATTCCCTTACCAGGTTCGGGAAGTTTTCTGTTACTATTCCTTTAAATAAGCTTTCTGTCATTTTCTCTCTCTCTGCTCCTTTTGGAACTCTCATAACTGCATATATTGGTTCATTTGATGGATCCCATCAGTCATGTAAGCTTTTTTCACTCTTTTCCATCCTTTTGTTTTGTTTTGTTCCTCTAACTGGATAATTTCAAATGACCTGTCTTTGAGTTTAGTGATTCTTCCTTCTGCATGGTTGAATCTGCTGTTGAAGCTCTCTATATTCAGATCAGTCTTTGTATTCTCAGCTCCAGGATTTCTGTTTGATTCTTTTTTATGATTTTTATTTCATCAGACTTCTCTGCTTGTTTGTGAATTGTTCTTTCCATTTCATTTAGTTGTCTATCCCTGTTCTCTTGTAGTTCATTGAGATTTTAAAAGATATTTTGAATTCTTTTGAATTCTTCATCAAGCAGTTTATGGATCTCTATTCTATTAGGGTCAGTTACTTAAGGTTTATTAGTTTTCTGGAGGTGTCATATTTACTTGTTTTTTTTTTTTTTGTTTTTCATTTTCTGTTTTTTTGTTGTCCATGTAGAGCAGGGCTGGAGTGAAGTCATGGGACTTCTTCAGGGATCACACTTAGGTCCAAGGTTGGTTGGCCCTGTCATCAGGGCCACAGATGGGTATGAGTCTTCCCATGTTTCTTGGAAGAAGGGGTTTGTGACATTATGGTGGACAAGCTTGGCTGGAGCTAAGTCCATATGAGATGTGGCTGCCTCTGGTTCACAGCCAGGAACACCATTGGCAGCCCTGCCAGTGATGCATGGACCTACCTTCTCAAAGTGAGTCTCCTTGGTCTTAGGCTCCACTGGGGTTTTACAACCTCCTGCCCAAACCTGAGAGCTGCCACAAAGCCACTTTATTTCAGGAATGGCTGGCAAATATTTGTTTCTGTGGTGGGATATGAGTTACAAACCTCTTCGTCCACCATGTTGCTGAGGTCACCATTAGTATCTTAAGCTTTGGGAAATCTCTTTCCTTCTTCCTCTTTTCCTCCCTCTCCTTTTCTTCTTTCTCTTTCCCCTTTTTTTTCCTGTAATTTATATTAGACATATGTTAAACTTTTGGTTGTATCCCTGGTGTTCTGTAACTCTTTTTTTTTATGTTTTCTATTTCTGATATTTTTATTCCAGTTTCAGGGTATTTCCTTTGACTTTAATTTTTAGAGCTTCACTTAAGGTGCATGTAAGGATTGTTATGGAGGGATGGGGATGGATCACACTTTTACTTTCATAAACTCTTTCTTGTACTCCAGTGATCATTTTAAAAAATAAAATCTCTTTTTATTTTACAGATCCATTATCTTTGAAATTTTCTGATTTTATATTAATTGTATTTTCAAAGAGTTTTATACTTGTCTTCGAATGATAAATATGTTTCTCCTAGAGTCAATTACACACAATGCCTGACTTAACAATGGTTTGAATTAACAATTTTAGAGTTTATGATAGTGTGAAACCATTGTAAGTCAGGTCTGTGTGTAATTGACTTTAGGAGAAACATACCTAGAACTGGTTAGAGAAACAAAATTTACTGCCTACAGTTTCGAAGGCTGGGAAGTCCAAAGTCCAGAGAACAACCTGGTGAGGTTCTTTGGTGGTGATACATGGTATCACATTGTGGATGGTGGAGCTGAGATTGTTAGCTCCTCACGTGCTCTCCTTTTAAAGCCCTCAGCCCACACCCACAACCAACATTAGACCATCAACTTATTGTTCCATTTACTAGGTTGTTGTGAGATAAAGAATTGTAACACAGCAAGGTTGCTGGCTCAAAGACAGACAGGTTACTGATTGATATGTAAAGATACTGGGAAATTGCTGTAAGAAGCTAATGTTTGCTAAAATAAAGCTTTTGCTGCAAATTGCTTTATAGAATGTCACCTTCCTGAATGTTACCAGCTTCTATTGTTACACTTGTTAAAATGTACTTAGCAAAAACCCCACCTCTGTTCTCTTCCTGTAACTTCCTGGTCTGGAGAATAAATGTGGGAAGAGAACCACAGTTTAGAGTTAATTTCCCAAATGGAAGGAATGTCTCTATCTTGAGGGTTCTAGGAGATTAACCCCTTTTTTGGCTTCTCATTTCTCAGAAAAGATGGGTTTTGAGTAATCTTTGGTGGCTCCATCACCCAGGGGGAAAAGGGTGACAAATCCATGGGAGGCAAAGCAACCCTAGGTCATGGTCCTGGCAATCTAATCACCTTTTCAAGAGCCCACCTTTTGATTATCATAATAGGGTTTCCAACTCTCTTAGCACTGTCACAGTGTGGGTTAAATTTCTAATACATGGAATTTCGGAGAAACAAATTCAATCCACAGCACTCATCTTTACTCCCATTTTAGTAAAAGTTTAGAAAAGAAAGAAGATAATCATACTTTCTACTGTAGGATTAAACTTAATAAACTTAAAATGAAAGTACATCTAATTTCAAATATAAAAAAATAAATTCTTGTGTTTTTGATCAGTGTTGTTTTATAGTTTGTACTTGACTGCTATTGTTAGTTTATCTTCTTACTTTGGCCAGGCATTTATTACACAAGTGGTTCCTTTTTCTTACATTTAATAACCTTATATATTTTTTTAATCATTGCCTCTTCCATCAATGTGTGTGTGTGTGTGTGTGTATGTGTGTGTGTGTGTGTGTGTGTGTGTGGTTTTCGTAGCTGGCCAATATGGGGATCTGAACCCTTGACCTTGGTGTTATAACACCACACTCTAACCAACTGAGCTAATTTGAAAGCCCAAAATATTAAACTTAATGTCATAAAATGCAAACACAAGATGAGATCTTAGAGATTTTCTAGTTCAATTCCTCCTTTTATTGATGAAAGAATTGATGTTGCTACAGAAATGCTATAGATTATTATTATGGTTGACCCAATGAAGAATTATTTCTAAGTACCTTGGACCTGCTGCCATCATTTAACAGAAGCCCTCTCTTTCTGACTTCCTGTAGAAAACTGGACCTTCATCTCAAGATTTTATATCATGAGAAAATCCAACTAGGTTTGGCAGTATTTCCAAAGTATTTTTCATGGAATCCACAAGTATACTTTAAAAATAGGTTTTGTAGGCAAATATGTTTTAGAATGGGTGAAAACAACCTCAATACATATAAGCATACTAAATGTTCTAAAAAAATTTTTCAGTAAAGAAACTTTTTTACTTTATTCAATTTATTATTTCCTATGCTTTTTTGTGTGCTCTCAAGTTGGCTATCAAAGTTAATTACCTAAACTCTGACCATAGCCTTGGGTTTCCAAAACTCAGACTCTTTCTTTGACTACAGAAGTGGAGGGATTTTATTAATAATAAAATGGAAGAGAATGGGTATTCTTAACATAAAGAGAATGTGCCATCTTCATGTATTGAGACAGCAAAACAACTCAACGAAATCATGCAAACCCAAAGGCTAAGAACACTAAAAGCCCAGGCTTACAATACACATCTCTAGGGAGCAGGTATGCTCAGATAATAAAGGAGAAACTGAGGCAATTTGAAAGACATAACTCAGTTTTTCTATCATAACAGTATTCAGGCGAGAATACAGGAAATGTTTAGGATGATAGGCTAGGTTAGAGGAAGAAAGAAGGCTTAGATGAATGGGCAGAGGTGATCTTGGTGACTGTGCTAGGCAGGTGTAAAAGAAACAACAACAACAAACAAACAAATAAAACAAAAGGAAGGAAGGCAAGATCCCAAAGAGCAGCTCAGATTGATTTCTTCAGAAAGATCCTGGATCTAGGAAACAGTTGCATAAAATATGCTTTAAATTAAAGATTAATTTGAGATATCCCCCCTTGAAAATTGTGAAAACTATGCCAGATTGTTACAAATAATCTCTGTAAGTTTGAGGAAGAAAGATCAGAAAACTTCAATCACTTGAAATGAACTTTATTGTGGTAATTTTGTGGAAATTGGAGATGTACTGTAGCGATTTCCTGTGTCTCAAGGCAGTGTGCCTAAGAAATCCTTGGAACTATGACTCTAGCAACTGGCACAGACAGGACAAATCATAGGCAAGGGAGTTGAGAAAAAAAATAGTTTCTTCAGTCCAGGGATAGATGTTTCATGTAATAGGAGAATACAGGCATACCTCGAAGATATTGCGAGTTTTGTTCCAGACCATCTCAATAAAGTGAATACTGCAATAAAGTGAGTCACATGAATTTTGTTTTCCAGAGAATATAAAATTTATGTTTAAACTGTACTGTAGATTGTTGACTGTGCAATAGCATTATGTCTAAAAAAATAATAGTACATATATTAATAAAAATAGTTTATTGCTAAAGAACACTAACAATCATCTGAGCCTTCAGCAAGTCATAATCTTTTTGCTGGTTGAGGAGGATCTTGCCTTGATGTTGGTGGCTGCTGACTGATCAGGATGGTGGTTGCTGAAGGTTGGGGTGGCTGTGGCGATTTCTTAAAATAAGACAACAATGAAGTTTGTCGTGCCGATTGCACAAGAGGTTTCACTGTAGCATGTAATGCTGTCTGATAGCATTTTGCCTATGACAGTTCTTTCAAAATTTGAGCCAATCCTCTCAAACCCTGCCCCTGCTTTATCAACTAAGTTTATGTAATATTCTACATCATTTATTGTCATTGTAACAATGTTCATAGCATCTTCACCAGGGCTATATTTCATCTCAAGAAACCAATATTTTTGCTCATCCATAAGAGGCAATTTCTCCTTCATTAAAACTTCATCATAAGATTGCAGCAATTCAGTCACATTTTCAGGCTCCACTTCTAATTCTAGTTCTCTTGCTGTTTCCACCACATCTGCAGTTACTTCCTCCACTGAAGTCTTGAACCCCTCAAAGTCATCCATGAGGGTTGGAATCAGCTTCTTCCAAACTCCTGTTAACATTGATATTTGACTTCCTACCATGAATCACAAATGTTCTTAAAGGCATTTAGAATGGTGAATTCTTTTCAGAAGATTTTCAATTTATTTTGCCTGGATTCATGAGAGGCAAGACTTAACAGTTGTGAGCCAGAATGTTTGGCAGAAGAAATTTCTAAGCAGCAAAGCATTCAGACAGCTGCATGGCTACTTGCAAGAGCCTATACTGAATTATGGCAGCAAAGTCATGATGTAAAGCTGAAATTTATAATTAAAAGGGAAGCAGAGCATAAAATCTTAGAAAATTTGCAGCTTGGCCATGTGGTAGAGAATGAGAGAGAGCATTTTCAGGAGAAGAATTGAAGGGTACAGCAGTTGGACTGGTTGCTAAAGATATTGGCATAGCTATGAGGCAGCCAGGTGCTAATAGCCATGACAGTGACAGAAAGGCCCCGGAGACATTTCAGAAGTCTCTGGTGCTACCCATCCCATCACAGACCCAGAGGCCTAAGGAGAACCAAATTGTTCCAGGGGACACATCTGGGGCACCATTGCCCTGCGCCACCTTGGGACACTGCTCTCTGCATCCTGGCTACTCTGGCTTTGCCTCAAGTGTCCCCAAGTGTATTTTATGCCACAGTTCTGGAGAGTGCAAGCTGGAAGCCTTGGTGATGTACACATCATGTTAAGCCTGCAGGCTGGCAGAATGCAAGAGCAGCAGAGGCATGGCAGCCTCCACTAAGATTTCAGAAGGTGTATGGAAAAGCCTTGGGGCCAAGGCAGAGACCTTCCACAGAGGTAGAGCCCCAGTAGAGGGCATCTACTAGAGCAATGCAGAGCAGAAATGTAGGGTCAGTGCCTTCCCAAGGAGCATTCACCAGAGCAATGTCTAGTAGAGCCATGGGAGCAGGGCCATTGCCAGGGCCCCAGAACTGTAGGGCCACTGGCAATGTGCCAATATCTGCCTGGAAGAGCCACAGGCACCAGGGAAGTCCAGTGGGCTGTTGCTGATAGAGCCATGCAGGCAGGGCTGCTCAAGGCTTTGGGGGTAAAAATACCCCACTGTATTCAGGATTCCAGACTTGGAGTCAAAGGAGATTATTTTGGAACTTTAACATTTAATGTCTGCCCTGCTGGGTTTTGGACTCATTTGGGGCCTGTTTCTCCTTTCTTCTGTCCTATTCTTCCCTTATGGAATAGGAACATGAACCCAATGTCAGTTGCACCATTGTATTTTAGAAGTAGATAATTTGCTTTTGATTTTTTACAGGTTCACAGCTAGAAGGAATTTTCTCTGTAGTCTCAGATGAGACTTTGGACTTTTAAGTTGGTGCTGGAACAAGCTAAGACTTTTGGGACTATTGGAATGGAATGGAATGATTGAATTTTGTATGAAAGAGGGACATGAATTTTCAGGGGACATGGAGGAATGATACAATTTGGATGTTTGTCCCCCCAATCTTTGTCCCTCCAAAGCTCATATTGAAGTCTGATCCCCAATGTGGAAGTGCTGGGAGGTGTTTGGCTCATGGGGGCAGATTCCTTATAAATAGATTAATGCCATCCCTAGGAGACAGTGTATATAAATAAATTCTCACTCTATTAGCTCCCATGAGAGCTAATTAGCACCTCCCCTCTCTCTTTGATCCCTCTCCCCATGTGATCTTGCACCCACCAGATGCCTGCTGTCTTCCACCATGAGTAGAAGCAGCCTGAGGCCCATAAAAGATGCAGCTGTCCCAGAATCACAAGCCAAATAAGCCTCTTTTCTTTATAAACTAACTAGTCTCTCGTATTCTGATATAGCAACACATAAACAGACTACTATGATGGTTTTTGGCAGAATCAATGGACCTGAATTCTCTGCAGACAGGATCTGCACTGTGGAGTGAGATTGCTCATCTTCTCTTCTTGGTAGACCAATTCTCCTCATACTCTTCCAAAAAATTGAAGAGAAGGGAATACTTCCAAACTCATTCTACAAGGCCAACATTAACCGTATACCAAAACCAGAAAAAGACACAACAAAAAAAGAAAACTACAGACAAATATCCCTAATAAATACAGATGTGAAGATCTTCAATAAAATACTAGAAAACAGAATTCAACAACACATTGAAAAGATCATTCACAATGACCAAGTAGGATTCATCCCAAAGATGCAAGGATGTTCAACATATGCAAATCCATAAATGTGATACATGACATCAACAGAATGAAGGAAAAAAACATATGATTATTTCAAAAAAGCATTTGATAAAGTCCAACACCCCTTCATGACAAAAACACTCAACAAATTAGGTGTAGAAGGAATGTACCTCAACACAATAAAGGCTTTATAAGACAAGCCTGCAGCTGATATCATACTGAATGGACAAAAATGGGAGACTTTTCCTCTAACGTCTGGAACAAGACAAGGATGCTCATTTTCCCCACTTTTATTCAGCATAGTACTAGAAGTTCTAGCCAGTGCAGTAAGGAAAGAGAAAGCAATAAAGGACATCCAAATAAGAAAGGAAGAAGTTAAACTATCTCTATTTGCCGATGACATGATCACATACATAGAAAACCCTAGAGACTCCACAAAAAAATTACAAGAACTAATAAATTAATTCAGTAAAGTGGCAGGACACAAAATCAACACACAAAAGTCAATAGCCTTCCTATATACCAAAAACAAAATAGCCAAAGAAGAAGTCAAGAAACTAATCCCATAATCCCATTCACAATAGCTACCAAAAAAAAAAAAAGAAAAAAAGAAATACCTATGAGTAAATTAACCAAGGAGGTGAAATACCTCTACAATGAAAACTATAAGACATTGCTGAAAAATATTTGAGAGGACACAAGTAAATGTAAAGGAATCTCATGTTCTTGGGTTGCAAGAATTAACATCATCAACATGTCCATATTATCCAAAGCAATCTACACATTCCACAATTCCACACAATCCCTATCAAAATACCAATGATGTTCTTCACAGAAATAGAAAAAAATGATAAAAAAAATTTGTGTGGAACCACAAAAGACCCCATATAGCTAAAGCCATCTTGAATGAAAAGAACAAACTTGGAGGCATCACACTTCCTTACTTCAAAATATACTATAAAGCAACAGTAACCAAAACAGCATGATACTGGCATAAAAGTAGATAGACATTGGAACAGAATAGAAAGCCTAGAAATAAACCCACTCACTTATAGCCAACTGACTTTTGACAACAGCACCATGAATATACAGTGGGGAAAGGACAGCCTCTACAATAAATGGTGCTGGGAAAACTGGATATCCACATGCAGAAGATTGAAAGTAGACCCCTATCTTTCACCATACACAAAAATCAACACAAAATGAATTAAAGACCTAAATTTAAGACCTAAAACTATGAAAACACTAGAAGAAAGTGGGGGAAATGCTACATAAAATGGGAGTGGGTAGCATTTTTTTGAGCAAGGCTAAAAGGCACAAGAAACTAAAGTAAAATACACAGGTACAGCAAACTGAAAAGCTTCTGCACAGCAAGGGACACTGTCAACAAAGTGAAGAGACAGCCTACAGAATGGGAGAAACTATTTGCTGTAGTTTCAAACTACTCATCAGACAAGGGGGTGATATCCAGAATATATAACGAACTCAAATAACTCAACAGCATAGAGAAAAATGGCGGCGGGTCTGGAGCGCCCGCATCAGGAAACAGCGCGATCCTGAGAGCTGTGT
>NW_007735034.1:80462-83976 GCF_000696425.1 Galeopterus variegatus
AATAATCATATACAGTGTATATTGACAAAATAAAAATAAATAAATAAATAAAAAAATAAAATAAAATAAAATAAAATTTAAAAAAAAAAAGAAAAAATAACTCAACAGCAAAAAACCCAGATAACCCAATTAAGAAATGGGCGAAGGACTTGAACAAACATTTCTCAGGAGACAACATACAAATGGCCAACAAGCACATGAAAAAAATGCTCAAAATCACTAATCATTAGGGAAATGCAAAATAAACCCACAATGAGATATCATCTCACCCCACTTAGAATGTCTATTATCAATGAGACAGAAAATAACAAATGCTGGTAATGATGTGGAGAAAGGGAATCCTCCTACATTGTTGGTGGGAATGTAAATTGGTACAGCCAATGTGGAAAACAGTCCAGAGGCTCCTCAGAGAACTAAAAATAGATCTACCTTATGACCTGGCTGTCCCACTACTGGGTATATATCCAAAGGGTATGAAATCAATATAGCAAAAAGACACCTGCACTCCTGTGTTCATCACAACACTATTTACAATAGCCAAGAGATGGAATCAAACTAAACACCCACCAACAGATGAATGGATAAAAAAACAAAACAAAACTGTGATATATATACAAAATGGAATACTATTCAGCTATAAAAACAAATAATATCCTATCATTTGCAGCAACATGGATGGAACTGGAAACCATCATATTAAGTGAAGTAAACCAGGCATAAAAAGACAAATACCACATGATCTCACTCACATGGAATCTAAAACAAAAAAGTGGTTCTCATGGAAGTAGAGAGTAGAATAATGGTTACCAGAAGCCAGGAGGGGAGCAGGTGAGAGGAGAAGAGGTGGACTAATGGGTACTAAACTATGCTATGTACCCTAAGTGAACCATTGTGACATATATGCATGTATTGAAACAACACACTGTACCCCACAAATACATACAAGTAAATGTTAAAATAAAAAGAAAGAATGAAAGTTAGTTACGTAAGCAAATATGCTAAGAAGAATCAGACTGTTACAGCCTGAAATAGAATGTGACGTCAAATATGTCAACCATGATTATAAATTACCAAAATTATATCATTAAAAATGACTATTTTATTAGTTGTTTCTAATAACCAATTCACTTTTGTGCAAAAAATATGGGTTGAGAACAACATAGAGTTTTGAGTTTTCGAGTCACAGAAGTTAACCTAAGGCTCTGGAGAGTCAATAGAAGAGCTGAGAGGGTGTTGAGTCTGTACCTGAATCGTGTAGTAAGGTGGCATGTGAGCTGAACAGAAAACAGTCAGGGGGACTATATGAGTGGGACAGAGAATGCCCTGTGTCCTCAGAGGTTAAGGACTTAAGACAAATGAGCAGGACTTATTTGTAAGACTTCTGGGGAGGTGTGTAGAGCTAGGGCTGGGTCTGTAGCTCAAAGATCCCTCAAGCCAGTTTTCCAGATTGGGTCACGAAACCTCCACATGCAGGTCTATGAGCTAGGTAACAAGAAAAGGTCCTAGGAGCGTTGGTTGAAGAAAGAACCGTCTTTATTCAGCACACACACATCTAAGAGTTAGGCAGTCCAAAGAGAAGCTGAACAGCTGCCAGCAAAGTAAACATGCTCTATTTTTAGACACGAGCTCTGCTGACCAGCAGTTCAGAGCTGCTGCTTCACACATTGAAGAACACACAAGAATAGCAACAAGTGAAAAAGATACACAGGTGTGCATGTGCACTAACTCCACCCCTACACAACTTGTTTACAAAGAATGTGCTGTACCACCCCCAACCAGACATGACGTGAGGGGGCCTGACTAAACTACTCTATTTTCCTCACAAGGTATTATTTGATTAGGCTGTGATGAGCATGAGGGATAAGGCCAGAACAAAGGGGTTGAAAGGAGTGAAGAAATTCATCTACAGAGACCCAGGGTAGGAAGGACAGGGCGTTTTCACAGCCCAAGGAGCAGAGCAGTCATGAAGGGGAAGATGGTAGCCCAAACCAGAGGAGATTGTCTGGAGAAAATCTCATCCTTGACTTCCAGAGAGAACCTTGCTGGTGAAGGTAGTGGTTTATAGCTGCTATCATGTGCATGGGGAACCACAGCAGGTGGAGAGATCAGGCCAGGAGGGCAGGGCCACCTTGGAAGAGCTCGTCTCTGATCCTGGATTGGTTTCTCCACCATACAATTCATATTCACCATACTATCCTATATTTTTACTTATTGAAAATCACTTCTCCCCAAAAACAGCTGTTTTAAATTCTAACAATGTCCTTCAGATTGATCTTGTAGGTAAATCAGGTGACTGTGCTTTTTCATCCACTATTTATGTCCTGGAGGTTGGGGGTGGGAAGGATCGAGGCAGTAACTGGTAATTGATTTTTTCTTTGTTAGTTTTGGCAGCTGGCTAGTGCAGGGATTGAACCCTGAACCATGGTGTTATCAGCACCATGCTTGAACCAACTGAGCCAACCAGTCAGCAAACTGGTAATTGCTGAAACATTTACAGAAGTGCCCTTCTGTGTGGACATTGACATGCTCATTAACAAGTCTCAGGAAGTGCTTCTGCTACAGAGGAGCACTGGGTTTAGACACATGTTAATAAAATAGTCAAGACTATTATTAGTTTCCTTCCTCAGCATTTAAAGAACTGCCCGTCAATGAGGAACCTATAAAATACTGTGCCTTGCTCTTTAGCTTTTAGTTCTTCAGTGCCAGGAAAATAAAACACTACGATCCAAAAGAGTTGTGAGGCAAACTTTTGAAGTTCTCTTCCCCTATTCTCTGGACTCTTTAATCTTTTGTGATCATGAAAGTAGAAAAGATTGTTACGAAACCGTAAGTTGAATTTAGGAGTAACAGGAGAGTGGGTCTTTTGCATGCTCTTGATGTAGGAGGAAGCATGAACTTTGCCTACCACAGACCCTACCTTTCTTTAGCTAATAGGGTTTTTAAGGCTCTTATCCAGGCTTATTGCTCTTGCCACTACAACATCCTGTTTGTCATCTTTCCCAACCAAAGCAGGGATCTGATTTTTTCAGGGTCTGTTTCTCTAATAGGCAAAAGAAAAAAAAATGTGTCTATGAGGAATATGACATGTTGCTCTATGCCTGTGTGTTATCTAGGGAGGCAGATCGTAGAAGGGGCATTCCGTCCAAGCAGGACCAGCTTCTCCCACTTCCATTCATCTCTTTATTAAAAAGTTATTGATCATCTTTATGTGCCAGGCATTTTCTAGAAGTGTGATTCTAATCAAATCATTCAGCTTCTCCGTACTTCTGATTCCTCACAAAGTTGTTGGAAAGATAAAATGAAATAATGTACATCAAGTGTTAACTAACATGAAGCTTGATAGAGCCTCAACAAGTGTCGATACTTCTCTCTCCTCTTCATTGACTTTTAAGATTAATGTTTAAAATATGTGTGATGTCCTAGAAGACTCTGAGGTCAAAAACTCCTGGCTCTCGTTTGCTGTGATACCAGAGTATTGTTTGCATTTCCAAGAGCAACAAAAGGCGAATAATTC
>NW_007735035.1:0-10774 GCF_000696425.1 Galeopterus variegatus
AAAGTATTTATATATTATAGAAGAAATTTCCAATATAATCAATGAAAGCCTGCTCATCAGAGAAGCAGTGTGGCATTGGACTCTGACCCATGAGATCTCGATTTTGGTCCCAAATTGGTCAGAACAATTCTTTGAAAAACACTTTATTTATTTAGACTTCAGTTTCCTCAACTACAAAATTAGAGGGATATGTAAGTTTCTTCTCAGCTCTAAAAATGTATTTTATGGTGTGCTATGTACAAACCTAGATGGATACAGGCACTAAAGTCATTTAATTTTAGGAAGTGATTATTCCCTGAGAAAAGGATGAACTTCTACTATTTCCTATATTAAATTTTCCAGATTCATAATTCCCAGCCTTTTTGTATACTAAGAGGTTTTCTACATATAGGGTGTTCTTTGAAGCCAGTGAGAGACCTACAAACAGAAGGAATCAGTATTATTCAAAAATGAACAAAATCTTTGCCTTCCAACTACTATCCAACAAAATCTTTTCTCACATATGGAAAGTTTGCTTTGTTCCCAGTGATTGACATAAAAAAGCGAATTTAGGTTATCTTTCCTCTACACTTCAGCAATTTCAATAAGGAACATCCAGGTTCTGAGNTTTTTTTAAGAGACAAAGGGCTTTATTGCTCATGGCATAGCAGGCAGCAAGGGTTTTGTATCCAGATTGGTTCCCCACAGTCTCTATATCCCATGGGGAAATGCAGAGCAGCCCAGGTGGATGCTACTCATGGAGTGAGTTTTTGTCACAGCTGGGGAACCAAAGATCAGGCAAGGTGTGCTAGCAGCCCCTTTTAAAGACATACCACTTTGACACGTGATCCTCAAAGAAATTTCAAAGGTACATACCATGCCCAATGTCACACAGATTTTTCTGCCACTATAGATACAATTAGGGATGTTCTGTGTGTTTGATTCAAACACAAATCTATCTCCATGAAAGATAAAATATCAAGAGCCAGACTTCTGTTCCTACCCTCTTGTGCTCTGAAAACTATTTTCTTAGCTAAGGATTAGTCTGTTCGTTTTAATTTACTGAATGCTTTATGTTATATTATACTAGTTAACATACTGCTTTCCACACTGTGCTTTACTTAGTCACATGTTAAGTGAGCAAATACCACACATTGGTCATTAGTACTAGTAGTGCAACAATGAGTAAGAGGGACACAGTCCATCTCTGCCCTCAAAGAGCTTATGTTCCTGGGGAGAAAACAAATGATAAGCAGCTAAGTGAATGATGAAGACAATGTTAGATTTTCAGCTCCTTGGAGGAAAAACAGTAGAGCAATGTGATTGAGAGTAATTGGGCGGGGGGGGGAAATGTGTATTTTTTTCAAGTCTCAGGAAAGGTCTCTCTGAGGAGGGAAACTGAATGACGCACTAAATGTAAGAAGGAAGCATCCATTATGAAGATCTAAGAAAGGAACAGCATTCCAAACAGAAGGAGCAGTAAATGACTGTGTTTTTACAAGCCTGTACAGTTTGGAGTAGTTGTTACTACCACAAAACTTAAGCCTACCCTGATTACACAGTAGTACTTTCTACTGCTTTCCAGACTGTTCAGCAGGGTATATTTTTCCAAATATGTTAGTTGGAGGATACATCAGGGAAGTATGATACCTCGAAAGTGGATCGTTCTCACTTATTTGAGCCAACACGGATTGAAAAGAAAATATTTCATAAGTATTTAAATAATTCTAGTGGTTGTAAGGAATTATTTCACAATGGGATAATTACATTGGCTAAATTCAGTATGTCAGCACTCAGGTGAAGAAAGTGTGCTTCTCTCTTCTTGGGAGAGAAAGGAGGTGAGATGATGACCATATGGTACACTGGAGCGAAGGACGAGGTAATAGCAGCACTGGGAAAAAGAGAGTCGTGTCCGCCTTCAGAGAACATGATACTAAATGTTAGGAGATTAATAATAAAAATAACCAGGAAAACCAAACGGCAGCCTGACAGACATGGGCTTTCCTGCTCTGACTTTTCTCTTTATTGCCAATAAACAAAATGTATAAACATACAGGTTTGAGTTTTCTGGTGACAAATGGAATTTTATAAATATCTCTCTCAGCCTCTGTTCTTATTAAAATTGAAGGTGAAACGTTTTGTGGGGAAGGAGAGAGGGATAATTAATCTTTTAAAAGTAGAATAAGATAGGGCTGGCCCAGTGGCACACTGGAGAGTGCGCCGCTCCCGCTGAGGGTTCGGATCCCATGTGGAGACCGGTTCCCGCTCACTGGCTGAGCGCGGTGCAGGCGCAACACCGAGGGTTGCAATCCCGTTGCCAGTCCCCAGTACAGGCGCGACACCGAGGGTTGCGATCCCGTTACTGGTCAGTAAAAAAGACAAAAAGGAAAAAAAAAATAGAATAAGATAGAAGATAGATCGATAGATAGACAGATAGATAATCTTGTGCTCAAAGAGTTTGAAGACATGGGTAGAAAAAATATCAACTGCCCAATATTTTTCACATATACCAGTAAAAATGTCAAGAGAAGTGAGGTACATCAAAAGACAGAAATAAACCTAGCAGAATTTAGTTCACCTAACCATGGCATATGTGTACATAAGTATAGTTTCCTTATTTGTCTTCTGAGTATCTTAACTTCTTATTATAATAACCAAATTCTTGTATACAAAACTAATTTTTCATGTAAATGGCTCAGTATGTGGTATGTGTTTAAGGAATGGTAAACAAGCAATTGAAGAAAGCAAAACTAATTCCTGTGGTTTTCCTTTTACAGGTTAATGAGACAGTAGGAAATTCAAGCAGTTACTAGAATTCAGACAGAGCTCATGATGAACCAACCTAATTAAATATTAGAACTCTCCATATTAACAAAATAAGCCACACAGAAGATCAGTTAGCATCATATTAAAATGATGCAAGACCCCCTGGAGAAAATATAAATGAAGAAAAACAAACAATATTCTTCATGTCACAATTCCCAAGTCACCAAAAAAAAAAGACCTTTCTGATATTTTTTTCTTCATGAATGTAATGCATAAATACAAAGTATCACTTTCTACATTTCTGTGAAATCACAGCAGAGATACATAGGTCTCATTAAATTCTCATGATACAGGAACTCCAAGTCTTTCCCAGTACGAGTTGTTGCCTTCCAGGGTTATAACCCTTATGTCTCACTTCAACAATAGGAAAATTGGCCCTATAGTGCTCCAGAAACACGGCTTAAAGAGACCTCCTCTTAAATCATATCTTAAGATTCCAAAATGTTTTGTAAAGCTAGTATGACTGGCATATTCTGGCATTAAGTCCCATAAGGCATTTTATCAAAACCTTTGTTTTCAACTGCTTTTTTTACATACTGAAAGTGTAAATGTTAGAAAAACCCCCACACCCATGTATATACTATAGAACTAACTTTGTTTTCCCTTTGTAGCTAGACCTTAATGATTAACTAAGGTTGGATCAAAAGCAGCTGACCCTCACATCCTGTCTCCCCAATACATCTCTCAAAGATAGCATCATGGATCAGAAATCAGACGAGACCTTGACACCACAGATAATGTCAGAAAGCAGCTGTCCATCATGCTTGAAGACTCTACATCCTGTCTCCCCAAAATATCTACCCATATTAATCCCATCCCTCAGTCGATTGGGGAGGAAGTTGGGACTTTACCCTCTGTCTCCCAGTCAGTGTCTTCCAAAATAAAAAGCCTTTCTTTTAAGTTCTATCTGGTGGGTGTGATTAGCCATCATATAGTGACAAGCACTTGGAGACTCACATGGGTCAGAGACTATCCCGACTAAGTCAACCTCTCACATGTTGGCTGATGGTGAAGAGGAATCCTATGAGACTCATTTGTTACCAAAAGAAACTTTTGTATAGGAAAAAATTTTTTGAATTAAATGGCATTTTGTTTGTATACATGCATAGATTTTTAAAAATTATATATATGATAAATAATATTCAGCGCATTATATATGTACATAATATACTCTCATTTGATTCATCACCTGTGAACCAACCATAAATACAAAGGTATAAAAAATGGGTTTAAAGTAGAATATTTATCCAAATCATTCACTGTCAGAAGTGGCTGTTGGCCTTAGACTAATAACAGCATAAAGCTATGCATATCAGGGGCCGGCCCNGTAAAATCATACAGCCACTTTGGAAGATAGTTTGGCAGTTTCTTACAAAACTAAACATATGCTTACCATATGATCCAGCAATTGCACTCCTTGGCATTTACCCAAAGGAGTTGACATATCCATGCAAAAACCTGCACATGGATGTTTATAGCAGCTTTATTGATAATGGCCAAAATGTGAAAGCAATCAAGATAGGTGGTGAATTCATAAATAAACCATGATACATCCAGACAACGGAATATTAACTCAATGCTACAAAGAAATAATCTATCAAGCCACGAAAATATATGAAGGAAGTGTAAATGAATACCACTAAGTGAAAGGAGCCAATCTGAAAAGGCTACCTACTTCATGATTCCAATTATACGACATTCTGAAAAAGACAAAACTACGGAGACAGTAAAAGATCAGTGGTTGCCACAGATTGGGGAAAGGAGGGATAAATAGAAAGAGCACAGAGGATTTTTAGGACAGTGAAATTGCTCTCCCTGATACTATAATAGTGGATACTTGTCATTACAAATTTTTCTAAAGCCTTAGAATGTGTAACACTAAGAGTGAAACCTAAAGTAAATTATTGACTTTGGGTTATAATGATGTGTCAATGTTGGTTCATCAATTGTAACAAATGTACCACTCTGATTGGCAATATAGATAATGTGAGAGAAAGGGGTATATGGGAAATCTCTGAACCTTCCTTTCAATTTTTCTGTGAACCTAAAAGTGCTCTAAAAAAATTTTAGTCTTTAAAGAAATGTTTTTAAAAAGTGATAAGGGAGCCATAATGATAATAGCCACAGAGTGTACTAAGATAAAGAAAGAAGGAAAAAGTCAATCCCCCCATCACCTCCACTGAAAGACAGGAATTAGAAGGAGGATCAAGAAAGAATTTATAATGAAGATAAGACAACCTGAATTTTGTNCTGCACATGGATGTTTATAGCAGCTTTATTGATAATGGCCAAAATGTGAAAGCAATCAAGATAGGTGGTGAATTCATAAATAAACCATGATACATCCAGACAACGGAATATTAACTCAATGCTACAAAGAAATAATCTATCAAGCCACGAAAATATATGAAGGAAGTGTAAATGAATACCACTAAGTGAAAGGAGCCAATCTGAAAAGGCTACCTACTTTATGATTCCAATTATATGACATTCTGAAAAAGACAAAACTATGGAGACAGTAAAAAGATCAGTGGTTGCCAGAGATTGGGGAAAGGAGGGATAAATAGAAAGAGCACAGAGGATTTTTAGGGCAGTGAAATTGCTCTCCATGATACTATAATAGTGGATACTTGTCATTACAAATTTTTCTAAAGGCTTAGAATGTGTAACACTAAGAGTGAAACCTAAAGTAAATTATTGACTTTGGGTTATAATGATGTGTCAATGTTGGTTCATCAATTGTAACAAATGTACCACTCTGATTGGCAATATAGATAATGTGAGAGAAAGGGGTATATGGGAAATCTCTGAACCTTCCTTTCAATTTTTCTGTGAACCTAAAAGTGCTCTAAAAAAGTTTTAGTCTTTAAAGAAATGTTTTTAAAAAGTGATAAGGGAGCCATAATGATAATAGCCACAGAGTGTACTAAGATAAAGAAAGAAGGAAAAAAGTCAATCCCCCCATCACCTCCACTGAAAGATAGGAATTAGAAGGAGGATCAAGAAAGAATTTATAATGAAGATAAGACAACCTGAATTTTGTGAGATTCCTGATAGCTTGCCAAGTCACATCAGCAACATTGATCTCATTTAGTTTCCTAATCTGGACTAGATAATCTCTATGCTCTCTTCTGATTCTAAATTTCTATGATATTATGTGCATCTTTAATAACACTATAGAAAGGCTTCTATAGAAAGGTGTCTTTCTGTTTTGTTTACATGTGCGTATATTTAACCAAGGTACATATACTGTCTAGAACCCTATATTGAAATATTTCTAATATAAATCTTTCTAAAGAATAAACGATATCTCCAAAACATCATTTAACTTTGAAGTATTGATCTTGGCCATAATTATAAGCATCCAGTCCTTGGGTGTGTTGAAAGTGTAGCTTTAGGGCCCACCCAGTGGCGCACTGCTACAGTGCGCCACTTGGGAGCGCGGCGGCGCTCCCACCAAGGGTTCGGATCCCACATACAGACCGGCCGCTCACTGGCTGAGCGAGGTGCGGGCACAACACCAAGGGTTGCGATCCCGTTGCCAGTCCCGGTCTGGTACGGGCGCGACACTGAGGGTTGCGATCCGTTGCCGGTCACAAAAAAAGACAAAAAAAGGGAAAAAAAAAAAAAAAGAAAGTGTAGCTTTATGCAGATGAAAAAACACAAGACATTGTGTGGAGTGCAGTAGTAAGTGGAAGATAAGTGGCACCCCAGGAATTGATTTTCTTGAAAAGGGCCCTGATGTTAGTTTGTCCTCTTGGTAATTTGCTTTCTTCTCCTGAAAGTGAAGTGAACATGTATAGTAATATGCCCTCCTGGGCAGTGTAAAGTAGCCACCATCCAGCGAAACTAATTAATGAAACAAAGACTAAAGCAGCCTTCTAGTGGGGGGCAGCAGAGCGTCTGGTGGTTAAAGAGGAAATCAGACAGATGCCGGGTTTTACACAGCTGTTAGTAGCTGAGTGACTCTGAGAAAGTTACTTATATGTAAATGTCAGTTTCCTCATCTGTAAAACAAGAATAACAAGCTTATTCACAGTATTGTTGGGAGGATTAAATAAATTAAAATAGGTAAAGCTGTTAGCAAAGTGTCCAGCATGTAGACATTGCTCACTGATTATCATCTATTATTACTATTTTTACAAATCCAGGAGCACTCCTGTTATCCTTGTAAGAACATTCTTCAGAATAAGAGCTACAAGTGGCAATGGTTTTAAATGAAACTAACATGGATCTAATCCTCACCAACTTACTTTCTTATCTATGAATCAGTAAGATAACATAAATAGTTGCATAGTAGTTGAGAGTACAGATTTTAGAACCCGACTACTTGGATTCAGATTCCAGCTCTGTCACTTATTTTCTGGGTAACAGTTCCAAGTAACTTAACCTTTCTATGCCTCAATTTCCTCATCTGTAAATGGAGGAAAACTCATAGAATCTGCCTCATAGCATTGTGTAAGGACTTAAATACATATAAAGCCAAGTAACTTAACCTTTCTATGCCTCAATTTCCTCATCTGTAAATGGAGGAAAACTCATAGTATCTGCCTCATAGCATTGTGTAAGGACTTAAATACATATAAAGCACTGGCATCATTATCTGGCTAAAGTAAGTATTCTGTAAATGTTTTCTATTGATAGAAATAACATTGAACAACTCTGGAGAAGTAGAAGGTAGTGTCATCAATGGTGAGAGAGAAAAGGTAGGGTCGGTGGTACTGTGTGGCCTTGGTGATAACAGCATTCTCATCAATCCCTTCTCAGGAAAAGGAACAACTAGGAGTTCATTCTCTAAAGTCACATAGACCCAAATTGCAAACCTTACCTGTGTGCATGACCTTGCTTAAGTTATTTCACTCCACAGTCTCAGGTGACTCAGTCATGTAATGGGAATAGCAGTGTGCACCTCATAAAATTGTTGTGAGGATGAAATGAGATCATGAGTGCAAAGTGGTTACCTCTCTGGGGGATTTTTGTAAGGGCTCAACCTAAGGGTTAACTGAATTCAAAGCTCATACCTGAACTACTGCTCAGCCCTGTGTCTTTAGCTTAAAGGGGAAGGAAGCTGCTGAGGAAAACTGTCACACTGTTCTGTCACCAAACCCTCACTCTTGAAGCTTCTCACCTCATTGTATCCATCCTCAAACGCTGCCCTGGCTTCTCACATAGAACTCAGTGAGAATCCTAGTGAATGATACCTTGCAAACATTTACCACTGTCAGGAACTTGCCACTAGCCTTGACTCCATTTTTTGGATTCCACACCATGTCCTCCTCTCTCTCTAATTTTCATTCTTGTTTCCTCCTCCTCTCACGAATGACTTCACTCATTCATTCATTTCCTTTTTATTAAATGTCTGTGGTAGGCTAGATACAGGAAAGACAAATTCCCTGTTGTAGCACTCTGGCTGGGTCTGGAGCTCATAGACCCCTCAAGCCCATTCCAGACTGGGTCACAAACCCTTCACATGCCAAGCTGGGTAACCAGACCCCTCACACGCCAGGCTGGGTCACCAGACTCCTTATATGCAGGTCTATGAGCTAGGTAACTGGCAAACAGCTCTTTGGAAGCTGTAGGTCGGAAAGCATGGCCACACGGAGCAGTGGATGCCCANCTAGGTAACTGGCAAACAGCTCTTTGGAAGCTGTAGGTCGGAAAGCATGGCCACACGGAGCAGTGGATGCCCAAGGCACCTTGCATGTGCACCAACTCCACCCACGCGCGTGCGTGCGCGCACGCACACACACACACACACACACACAATTTGTTTACTGAACCACCTCCAACCGGACCCGAGGCAAGTGACCTGACCAAAACATTCCATTTTCCCAACAATCCACCCCTTTGGAGTCCCTTGCCATACAATGTACACATTCAGAACCTTCCATAATGTTCCCTTAGTGAGGATAGATGATCCTTACATTTACATATTACACATTCCACCCAGTCCCAAAAGTCTTTAGCTTGTTGTAGCACCAACTCAAAAGTGTAAAGTCCAAAGTCTCCTCTGAGAACAAAAGCAAAAGTCCTTCTAGCCATGAACCTATAAAGAGTAAAAAACAAGTTTATCTATTTCCAAGATACAGTGGGACAGACACTGGGTACACATTCTCATTCCAGAAGGGAGGAATAGAAAGGAAAAACAGTCCCCAAACAAGTCCAAAACCCAAACAGGGAAAACATTAAGCACACTGGGGCATCCAGACCCCTAAAGTTTTGGACAACTTCTCTCCTACAGCTCCACCAAATGCAGACCACTGAGCTGCCCTGGTGCCTGCAGCTTTTCCAGATTGGTGCTGCACACTGCCAGCAGCCCCACAGTTCTGGGCTCCTGGTGGCAGTCCCACCATCCCGTATAATGTATGCTATACGAAGTTATTACGTGGCAGGGATTCAAAATGGTTGGAACAGTTTTTCCCTTCTCTCATCGTGGGTTCTCCCACCTTCTTGCACTCTGTAGGTCTCTACTCCTCTTCCCCTGAGCTCTAGTGGCCCCAGCTTGGCTGTAGTTGCTTTTTTATAGTTGTAAATTTGTTGATTTATGAGAAAGAGTGATGCTGAGGACTGTCTATTCCACCATCTTGGCTGGAAGTCTGAGAATCACAAATTTTTAAAGACTTAAAGAACAATAGAGATAAACTCTAATCTTGCCATTTCACAAAAAGGAAATTAATGGTTAAACGACAGTCCTAGTTCAAAATCACAGAGCTAGGAAACAGAAGATGCATAGTTACACATTAGCTCTTTTAAGTTCTAGTTCAACATCATTTATCTATTCGCCACATCTCTTTGGTTATCGAATCTGTCTAATTCTTCTTCCCATACACCTTCTTAATTTCCCTGACTCCTCTACAACTTCACCTCCACTGACTGAGCTTAGGCAACCTTGGCATCTTTTCCTTGCATAACCATGAGAGTTCCCTGACTGGTTTCCCTACTTGCTGGTTTGTTCCCCTACACATGCGCGCGTGCGCGCGCGCACACACACACACACACACACACACACACACACACACGCTACCATGGTAGGGCATTCTAAAAGTAAGTCCACAGTATAGAACCATGTTTGGCTCTTATTTTTCACAGAATAATTCAATCCCTGGGCATAGCACAAGCGTTCTTCCATTATCCCACCTCTCACTTGTTCAGCCTCACTTTTCTGGGCACACTTGTTGCATCCTACACTGAAGTCACATAAACTATTTCCAGAATCTTATACATAGCACACCTTCACATCTCTCTGTCTTTGCTCAGGCCACCTCACTCTTTCTTGAATCCTTGAGCCCCTTTTTAGCACCAGCAACCACCAACTCCATCTTTTTAAGATTCAGAGCATCATATCACCTATCCTGCAAAGATGTTAATTAACCCCTCAGATAAACGGAACCACTCCCTCCTCTAACATTTTTTGACTTATTTCTGTAACACCTATAACAGTTTTCTATATTTATTGTTTTATTTCTGTTTTCCCCGATTGAATTTTGAGTCCTAAATCCATGATTATTCATCTCTGAATCCCAGCTTGAAAGACAGTTTAAGATCCACAATAGAAAATCAATATACTTGATGAAATGTGAATAAATAACTGGTTTACTTCAAGGGTTCTCGAAAGGAAAAAAAGTTCAGCAAATTTAATAATTTTTCTAGTCTAGGATTAGAAGAACTTATTGAAAATTGTAAAAACATTTGATCTTTCTATTCTGTGGATGTGTGTGTATATGGACTTAATTTGTTATAATGGAGAGCCAAGCAGGGTTTCAGGAGGAGAGATGCAATCGGTAAGGACTGAATTGGGAGGTCAGAAGCCCTGGCTTCTATATCTAGTGCTGTCACAAATTGTTTAATCTTTGGAAAATCAGTTCTTCTCACTGAGTCACAATTTATCATATGTAAAATAAAGAAGCTGGCCATATATGATAGTAGAACAATTAATATGTAAAAAAGAAAATGTGTGACATCAGCCAAA
>NW_007735035.1:10814-38394 GCF_000696425.1 Galeopterus variegatus
TGCCAGCAGCCCCACAGTTCTGGGCTCCTGGTGGCAGTCCCACCATCCTGACTCCACTAGACATTTCCTCAGTGGGGGTTCTCTGTGGGGGGACTCCGACCCCACTTTTCTGCTCCACAGATGACCTCTGCAGTGGCTCCACCCCTGCAGCAGGTCTCTGCCTGATGCCCTCAGCTTTTTCATACATCTTCTGAAATCTAGATGGAGGCAGGATTACTCTAGCCAGAGCAGCTGGGATGCAGGGAGCAGTTTGCTGAGGGCAGCTGCAGCCCAGGTCTGTCCTCTCTGGGACATCTCAGTCCTTCTAGGATGGGAGGGGTGCTCTTCCAAACTTCTCAAATGCCCTCAAGGCCTGTGATGGGTGGGGTACCCATCCAGACTTCTCAAATGTCTTTAGGGCTTTTTTCCCATTGTCCTTGTTCTTAGCATCTGGCTGCCTCACTGCCAAGATAATGTCTTTAAGGAAACAGTTTATCTGCTTCACCCTTGCATTTTTCTCCTGCTCTCCACTTCTCTACCTCATGGCCAGGCTGCAAATTTTCCAAATCCTTATGCTCTGCTTCCCTTTTACATTCTGGCTTTTGAATTACTTCAATCAGCTCGGCTTACACCGGCTACTCACTCAGTCTCAGTCAGTCTTGCAGCATTCACCCACAGTTCAAACAGCTGCATTTTCCCAGTTCATCAAGGAGTGGCTGCCCTGCCCTGCCCTGTGCGTATCTGCAGCTCTCCTGTAACTGCTGCCACTGAGACAGGCACATAGTAACGGAGACTAACTTTTCCACCTTTTCACCAGGTGAAAACATACTTGAAATTCTGCAGGGGCACCTGTCCTTGGGTCATCTGCCCATCTGCATGTGGCACTCTTTCCTTGGGTTTATACAGCACCTGTCCAGCCATTGGGTTTAAGTGGCACCTTCTGAGCCTTTTGCCTTCAGACAAAAGCAACATGCGTTTTACTACATTGTCTCTAGAGCATATTACAGCATCCACCCCTAGGTCACATAGCTGTAAGCAGCCAGGGGCTCTCCCTGTTTCTGCTGCTTTATTGTCTCAATTTCTCATTCACGACAGGTTATGCCTGGAGATGCACAGTTTTCCCCAACTCACCACTGGGTTGGTCATCTTCCCTAGTGTGAGAGGCAGGAATGGCCAGTTGCTGCATGCCATCCTCCAGGATAATCATCCTTGCTTCCAACAACTCTGCTTTCAGCTACAAATTTCAATCCATTTGCGGCATAGTTAACAGCAGCAAGGCTCTGGTCAGCAGAAAAGTGGCCACCAGGAACCACATACTTAAGGACAGCCACATTTCCTCCCCTTCCCAAGGGGTTTTGAATTGTAGTACCTGGTCTATGCTGCCTTGCAGTACAATGAGCAACAACTAGATCCCAGTCAGCAGGAAGGTGTCCATAGGGCAGAGAATATTCAAAAGTAGCCACATTTCCTCCTTCTTCCAAGGGCTTTCGGATCCTGTACCTGCTCAGAATACTGTCACAGACTACACAAATTGTGGCACTAGGGTTAATGTTGGAATCCTATTTGTGATGCCAATTGCAGAACTAGGGCTGGGTCTGGAGCTCACAGACCCCTCAAGCCCATTCCAGACTGAGTCACAAACCCTTCACACACTAGGCTGGGCCACCAGACCCCTCACACACCAGGCTTGGTCACCAAACCTCTTACACGCAGGTCTGTGAGCTAGGTAACCAGCAAACAGGTCCTTGGAAGCCGTAGGTTGGAAAGCATGGCCACACAGAGTGGCAGACGCCCGAGACAGACACCAGCCAAGGTGGTGGCACCATGCATGTGCACCAACTCCACCCACCCACACACCCAATTTGTTTACTGAACCACCCCCAACCAGACCCGAGGCAAGGGACCTGACCAAACCATTCTATTTTCCCAACACCTGTCCTCATGGAGAAGACAAACATTGAACAAATCATGACACAGCTGGAAGACAGCATAGCAAACTCATTCAGAAAACAGGCTATGGTGTTATATTGACCTGGGTTTGACCCTTGGACCTCTTGCTTATTAGCTGTGCTCTTGAACAAATTATGTAATTGCTCTAAACTTCGATTTCTTATTTTGGGAAATGTGAATACCAATGTTTACTTTTAACTACAAGAATAATCCTCCTTCATCACCATCCAACCCCCACCAGCTTCTGGGAATTAGCTCTAGACCAAGAAAGGAAAATAAATCATTTTACCAGTTACCCTTTGCTTATAAAGACTAGTGGAAAAAGATACCATACTTAAAAATGAGCTCTATTAAAAGGAAAAGAACAAGTTATGTTTTCAAAGCACTCACCAATTTTTCTGTAAATAAAAGGTCACCATCCCATCTCTGTTTTTTGAAAGCACAAGGCAGTGAGCGCCACTGGAGAACAAACTGAGCTTTGCATCATAATGTAAAGCTTTGTGTTCACTGTGGGTAGGTATCTTTGCATATTATGTTGCATTTAAGAAAACGTTTTTTTTTTTTTTTTTAAATTATGCTTAAATGGTAGTTAGTCTGAGAACTAAATTTTCTCCTTAGAGGTAGTGATGTGTGTATGTGTTGTGTCTGTCTGTGTGTTTGTGTGTGTGAGAGAGAGGATGAGGAAAACAAAGAGAGAGTTTAATCTAATAGTCGCTCATCTGAAAGCTAGATAGAATGAGCAGGTATACCTTCAACATGCACTAGTAGAGAACCCTCAGAAAGGACCAGAACTTGGGAGTGACAAAGCTAAAGTGACCATATAATTTTTCATTCAAATCAGGACCCATTTGAGAGGAAAATGCATATTATTGATGATTATGTTGGAAAAACAGGTGTTAACTAGAGCTGTCTGAGTACAAACTGGAGCATATAATCACCACAGCCAATGTTCACCCTGAACTGTTCACTAAAGCCTGCCTGTGCCTTTGCTAGCTTATTCTAAGCTAGATACCCAGTCTTTGAAAATGTGCTGCTATGAATTGCTGTATCCTATGAACTGTCCTGGTGGGGGTGAGAAGATAAATTATAGAAAAGACTAAAATCAATTGGTAGGGAGCAGATTTTCCTGTGTGGAGATAAAGATTTTGTACTATGAAAATTCAGTGGCATTCACTTTCTTCAAAAGCCTAGATAGTATATGCTGAGTAGGGTTTGAGATCTATCCAGGTACAGTGCAGGTAGCTACTTCCTCTCACTCTCAGAAAGCAAATTTGCTGCATCTATGGTGTCTTTTTACTGGATCTGTTCTTTTCCTTTGTTTTGCATCTATGAATATTAATCCCTAATAAGATCACATCTCTATTAATAAAGAGAATGCACCCAGATGCTATATCAATTTTAGGCAAAACATTCTAACAATAAATAATATTGGGCTTAGAGGTGTGTTTGAGGACATCAGATAACAATAGTTATAATATGAAAAACAATTAAGTGCAAATGAAAACAATGTTAACTATCCCAGAGCATAATGTATGTGATTCTGAGCCACAAGGCACATGGAAGAGATGGCAGAGAGCACATTAAAATTGGGAGGGAGAACAGCAAGGTCATGAGAGAGGATAAAAATCAACAGGCACACCTGTGCCAAGGAGGACACATGTCACATGTGGAAGAAACTAGTAATGCAGGGACATCAAGTCAATTTCAATCAAATCAGTATGGACCAGAAACTTTCAAAAGGTTGCACAGCAGAGTGGAGAGTGTGGAAGTGGGGGTAGAAAGGGAAGAGTGTAGAAGGCACGTGTCCAAGACGGCCTGAACATTCGCCTCAGCTTGACTTTACACACATTTCCTTCTGACTCTAGATCCCCAACCTCCCTTTTCTTAGATCATTTACTTTAGAAAACTTGTAAATCCTTTCTATGCCTCTTGAGATATAAATTTTCTACCAGTATCTTGCCAATTTTACAACCCAAGAATGTCTTTCTCAAGGACCCTGGAGCATCCCTTTGAAATTTAATCATCAAGAAAGATAGGGTCCCTGTCTCCCAGTCTCTGTGAGAGGGTAGGAGCCTAACTCTAAGTACCATTCAGCAAACATGAATGGCCTAACCACATTGACCAATCTCCTTACTAATGTCCTCTAGTTCTTTCCCACTAGCTCACCCCAATGTTTAAAAATCCTCCTTCCTTTTGTCTCAGCAGAGTTGAGTTCAGTCCCTCTCCCCATCACAGTAGTCTTCCTACTGCAACAGTCTTGAATAAAGTCTTCTTGACATTTTTAACAAGCGTCCAGTGCAATCTTTTTTTTACAGGCGCTGGCTGTAGATCATCCTCTTGGACAGCTCAAAACATCATAAGTTTAAACCAAATTTTCTTGGGGAGGACAACTGAGATTTTAGAAGCTCCTGAAGGCCTCCTCCTCCCTCTCCCTACAAAAACAATCTCCTCACCAACTTGCAGAGGAAATAATTTTTTTTCAAACAAGGAAAAAGCCTCTCCTACAATCAGAGCTAAAAGTCTGGTTGAGGTAGTCCTTCAATGTGAAGGCATTTCAGTTGCAGTATAATCAGTCAATCAATATGTTTAAATGGGTCATTATAAGATCCTTTCCTGTTTGGATTCGAGAGCAGGAAGTGTGAGAAGAATAGAAGGATAAGGTTAGGGATGCAAAGGAGAAAAAAAGACATAAAAATGAGGGAAAAGGTAAATTTAACAGGATTTACAGCTCTGCCTGGAGTCTGCCTCATCTACCTCCAACTGGGCTAGGATAAAAAGAAGTTGGGGTTGAGGCATTTTTGACAGGCAGCTGCAAACACAGGCAGCCACACTTGGCTTGATTAATGAAGATGTTCAGGGTTTGCTTTATTAAACACATCTCATTTCTTGTAAAGTAGCTTAGACTTTAGAAAATCACCATACTTGAAATCTGACATTGCTTTTCCCACTTTTCTTTCCATGACGTGTAAAATTAGTGCGTGTTTCTGTATGTGTGTATGTGTGCCATACCCTCAGGCAAAGCAAAAGACTACCATTTACCTCATTACAAATATTGTTATTTCGCAAAAATATTTTGAAAGGCTAGCAGTGATAAGAATGTTAGAAACACACAATAAATATATATCTTAATGTTGTTAATGAAGCTTATAGGAAAAAAATACTATAATGCAATTATAAATTGCTATGAAAAAAATTTATATATTTTACTAAATAACCGACAATTGAGGCTGGACAGAGAGGTTGCTCATAAATATTCAGACCAGATCAGCACTGCCTACCTCTTTGCCTGGCAGTTAATGGACCGATAATGCACTGACAACACCTTAACCACCCTGTCAATCAACGTGCTATACCTAGAAATTTGCAGATTACAAAAACCATGGCACCTACACACTAGCAGAGACAAAAATGCAGACAACTGCTGTATGACCTTCCACCAGTGACATTAGACCAGAAAGGAAAAAGATAAAGGGAAGTGACTCCACTGCACATGAATGTAAACTTCAGAAACTCAGGGACACGTGCCAAAAAGCTGATGCAACCTCACATTAACCTGTTAGACCTTAATTACCTTAGTTCTTCCCCTATGGCCAAAATATTCCTCCCCTTAATTAGGATAGAGAAATACCCCCATCCCAGAACAACATATAAACTTTTCCCTTAGGAATCCACAGGGCAGTCTCATTTTTGAGGTCACCCATGCATGTATTTTATCTTCACAATAAAGTCTTAATGTCTGAATGTTTCAGTTGTCTATCATCCATCCTTTTCTTGCACTGAGTGGGTGCTCGCAATGTTGTGGACTTTGATTAGTCCCATGAAAGGTCATCTTTACATGGTTTGACCAAGAACTTAAAACCTACCATCCAGTATCACAACCGATAAAATAATAGAGCTAAAATAACAATAATTACGATTAAAAATAAAGAAAAGCAGCAATTTTACTTTTGCTTAGGGACAGTTACTAATAAAAGAGTAGAAACAGAAGTTAATGAGATTTTATGTCATTTACCAACAAATAAAGTGCATAAAACTCTTTTACTTGTTTGGTCTTTTTTCTTGTACCTCCTGATCTGGGAGTTTCTCTTAGGAAGCAGTAGGATTTGGGGCCAGGAGGAATTGTGTCATATGGTGGTGTAAATGGCTGCTAATAACGTGTAAATTTCCATGCAAACATTTCACTCTAAAGGTATAAAGTTAAACTGTAGACCTAAAGAAAATGTTTGCAAAGATTTTCTCCATCCTCTTCTTAGGTCATTATGCTTCAAGTTCCTCTGTAACTCAGAGACTATTTAGGAGAGGTTTTCACTAAAGCTGGCATCATATATGATGCAGTATTTATGAGCATGGGTGAGGGAAATATATTTTCTATTTATTTTAGTTATTTAACAAAGACTTTAAAGCTGTTTCCCCTAGGAACATTCCAAAGAGCTCTTTTATTTCATGATAATAAACAACACAGCTGACATTTATAATATTTTTCAGGAGGTTCCAAAATTTAATCTTAAATCTGGAAGAAAAATTTATTCTCAGAGAATTTATGCTAAAATACTTTACATATTTAGTTTTCAACATACTTTTACATCAAAGGGCCAATAAGTTGTTTGAAAACTACTTGTATAAAAAACACTGCCTACAGATCATTAACTACTTCATGGACAGCCCCAGGCAAAGGAGTTTGAAGTGCTTGGAGCCTACAGAAGATCAATCAGAAATATGAAAACAAAGCTATGAAGGAATATTGTAAAGAATATAAAAATTAGTATTCATTTTACATAGAGTTGTTAATAATGCTTTCCTGTTTTGGTTAAGACTGAGGCAGGACAGAATAGGGACACACTCCAGGGAGGCTGCTCATAAATTTTCAGACTGAATCTGTACTAGCTGCCTCCTTGTTTTGCAGTTGATGAACTAATAATGAGCTGACAACAGCTTAACCACCCTACCAACCAACATGCTTCATCTGGAACTGTGTGATTTACAAAAACTGCAGCACCTGGAAGGAACAAAAATGCCAACAACTGCTATGCGACCTTCCACCCATGCTGCTAGAGGAGAAAGGACAAAGTTGAGGGAAAAATGACCTCACTGCACATGACCAAAACCCTCAAAAACTCAGGGACACATGACAGGAAGCTGATGTAACCTTGCATCACCCTGTTAGGCCTTAATTACCCTATATCCTCCCCCATGGCTCAATATTCCTCCTCTTAGGGTAGAGAAACACCCCATCCCAGAATAGCACATAAACTCTCCCTCTAAGTATGCAGGGGCTCCTCACTGGTGGGGACACCCACACACTCTTCTGCATGTACTTTTGCTTTGTAATAAAGCCCTACTTTCAACTCCCTCTTCTTTTCCTTTCTTTGTACAGGTGCTTGACACAAAGTAAGCTCCTTTTGATTCCATGAAAGATTTTTCTTCATAGTCTGACCAAGAACCTGGAACTGCCATGTTTCAACTCCCTCTTCTTTTCCTTTCTTTGTACAGGTGCTTGACACAAAGTAGGCTCCTTTTGATTCCATGAAAGATTTTTCTTCATAGTCTGACCAAGAACCTGGAACTGCCATCCAGTAACAACACAACTTCATGTGAATAGGCTTTTAACTTCACAAGTCTAATTACACATGATGGAATCAAGTTTATTTCTGGTAATAAAATTAAGAGCTTTCAACAACTCTTTTTTTGTCCCACCCATGTACTTATGTAGTTACCAAACGTATTGTGAGAATTGACTTCTTCCACCTAGACACAAATTTCTTGAAATTGGTGCAGAATAGGTGAATATTTACTGAATTGAATATTTACTGAATTGAAATTAATTAACACTGAGGATATGCCAGATAAGAAGCTTAAGAAGTATTCTTTACTTCCTATTTCAGACATGATGCTACTTACTTCATTAATAGAAAATTACTTCAGAAAAGGGAAGTAGGCAAGAAAATCTGCACATTAAACTAATAAAGGAATAGGTGGTTAGTATTTTAAATTATTTTAAATTTAACTCATTGGAATTCTTAAGTCTTAAGACAAAAGCAACAGCACCACTACAAACTATAGAATTCAGTACACTATATTTACATTTTTTTAGAAAATTCAATTTTATTAAGGAGAGAAAGAAGCATGGCCTTTAAATATTTATGTAACTTAATGTTCTATTTCAAGTTCATTTAGTCAGAGAAGATTAACTCATTGTTTTTACTTAACTAACTCAAGACAATCAACTTTAGATCATGTATAAGTGGGAGATGAAATGGAAACCAGAGGCATTACAACAAGCTTGGCTACTTTATGCTGAAAACAGCATATCCTACATTTTGTCACCAAGGTTTGGGAAGCCATGCTTTCTCCTTTGAGACAGAGGCATTCTCTGAAAAAGGGAGGGGAATTAGGAGAGGAAGAAAGGTTATAATATAATTCTTTTGAATAGTTTGAAAATAAGCCCACCCCCTGGAAAAAGAAAAATAAAATCAGGAAAGAAGGTTGAGTGAGGGACCTAGGAAACTGGCTCCCACTTTAAATCTTTTCAAGTTAGTGTGACAGGGTAGGGTCTGAGAAGTTATTTCCTTGTTAGAAGAGTGGCTCAGTACCTGGGATTAGCAAAGAACTGCCAACCACATCAAGAAATGTGACACAAAAGAAGCTCCTTCAGGGAGGTGTGCAGCATGATCTCCTCTGGTCCTCAGAGAGCCTCGGATTAGAACTAGGGAGAGCCTTCTTCTGCTCCAGGTTTTCAAGAGTTGAGTTCCTTCGTTCCTCTTTCAGTGGCACAATGTTATCTTCATAAAAGTGGTTCTAATCCACACTTTGAGAACAGAGTTTGGGGAGAGAATTTCTCATAGACCAGTATAGAGTAAGAGAACATTTTAGAGGTAAATTTGTAGTGTTCAAAACTTATTTATCAAAAGACAACAAAGGTAGGAATTCATCACTACTTCTAATTAAACTAAAAGGGAGTTTTGTGTGTCCTGTGATATCTCCCTCCCATTTTTCAAAAATTGTATTTCAAATTTACATTACATAGAAGGGAAGCTTTACCTACTTAGTCTTCTTAAATTTCCTGATTACTAATTATTTACTTTTCTCTTTTCTTTTTTTTTCCCCCCTTTCAATTTTCTGACTTGTGAGGAATCATAGGAAATAAGCGTATCACAGTTTACTAAAATGCAGTTTTTCCATGAAACCAATGCCCAGATTATTTCTACTTGTTGGCAATAAAATAATAACTGTAAATATGGAAGGTACACTTCTTATGATTTTATGAGGCCTATGAAGTATCAATCCTGCCTTGCACTTTCTGGAAGAATTTGGAGTATAATATCTCTCTGCACTTTTAGTATACAAACAAATTTGTATTATATTATATATTGAATTAGAGACAGGCAAAAAATGAATGCCTTACACATGACTCCCCCCCCAAAGCCTAAGTAAGAAATGTTAGATATAGGATAGAATTATCAATAAAAACTGAGATATTGCAAATGTGAGAAAATTAAAAATTAAGCACAAAACAGGAAAAATGTGCTTTGCCAAAATATATTGTTTATGAGAGAACTGAAGTCTTAAAAATGCTTTCAAGTTACAAGTTACTATTCTATATTATTAAAGCTTACTATCATAGCACTGAAAAGAAAAAGGACACATAAAGGTAACCTCCATTCTCTCCATCAGTCACTCATCCTTAATTTATCTGTAATGATTGAATAATTTTCCATATTACTTTCTAAACCAGATTCTTTTCTTCAACTACAACCCTAAAATAACCAAATATTATCTTTAAGAAGAGTTCAGAATAGATAATTGATTTGTCCCTTTATATGTATCATCTCATATAAACTTTATGACTACACATATGTGTAGGCAGGGAAAGTTGTCACATTTTACACTTTTAGAAACTGAGTCTCAGAAAGGTTTAGTAATGTGTTCAAGGTCACATAGTTATTAAGTGATAGATCTAGCACTGAAACAGGTTTTCAGACTCCAAAATCCTAGTCTTACACAGTTGAAAATGATTTAATCACTAAGTGGCCAAATGTCTATTACAAGACATAAACTAATTGAGGAATATTGGAAGATACTTTAAAAATTTTAGTGACTAAATAATTAAAGTGTTATGTTTTCTCCAAAGGACACTAATTCCCAGTTTAGGAACAGTGTAAGTTCCATGGGAATCACATACAAAATAAGCATAAAACTTAAAAGAAAATTAGAGAAGGGAAACCATATGAAGCTTGGCAGACTTCTGAGGAGACAGAACTGTGTGTCTGGGGAGACAAAAGCAACTAAGGTTTACAGAGGAGATTACTGGAGAGGAGGAGCTGTATGGAGAAACAATGTGAGTATTCAGCACAGTACTGGTCAGCATATGCTTATGAAGAAACTATCCAGTGCAAGGTAAAGAAACACCCACACAGATTAAAAGAGATTGCATAGAACTGAGTATTGTCTGGTTTCAAAACCCAGACTGGAAATCTTTATCATGCATGAAGCATTGAATAGAGTACTCAGAAGGATGTTGCCTCGGTAATGGGGGATAATTAGTTCTAGACTAAATACTGCTCTTGTGTTGCCTTACTCATCTTAAAAGCAAAATCTTAAAAGGATAAAATCGTCTCCAAGTAATCTAACAGTGTCCTGTAAGGAAGTTTAACAATATTTATAGTAAAAAATATCCAGCACCCCTCTCCCAAAAAAGGTAAAATTCACAAAGTCTGTCATCTAGTCAAAAATTACCAAATGTGCAAATAAGCAGGAAAATGTAATGTATAATAAAGGAAAATAAATAAAACAATTGAAATTGATCCAACATTCACACATTAGAATTTGCAGACAAGGACATTAAATCAGCTATTATACCTGCCTTTCATATTTTCAAGAGGTTACAAATAAAAAATTGAAAATGTTAAATAGAAAAATGGAAAATATAAAAGTGATCCAAATTGAACTTCCAAAGATGAAAACTACAATGTCTGCAACGTAACAACATACTGGATGAGGTCAAGGGTGATTTAGGTATTGCCAAGGAAAGTATTAGTAAATGTAAAGACACAGTAATTGAAACTATCCAAAATAAAACACATAGAAAAAGATTTTAATAATCAGAGCATCAGCGACTTGTGAGCCTAAAATACATGTAATTAGCGTTGCCAAAGAACATGAGAGAGGTTGGGGAGCTAATGGATAAACATTTCCCAAAGTTGATAAAAAATATAAACCCACATATTCAAAAAGTTCACCAAACTTCAAACACAGAAACATGATAGAAAACTGTACCAAAGCACATCATAATCATAAGAGGATAATGCCAAGTGTCTAAGAAAAAACAGAATTAAAAGATAATATGAATCTTTCAATAATTTGTTGAAGCACTATCATATTACTCTAATAAACAGAAAATTTAAAAGATAGCCAAAGGAAAAAAGACCTGTTACATACAAAGAAACAAAAATGAGGACAACAGCATATTTCTCATTTGAAATAATGCAAATAAGAAGGGAGTGGGGCAACAACTTTTCAAGGTTTAAAGATAAAAACCATCACCTGCAATCCTATACTCCCCCCACCAAAATTCTTTCAAAACTGAAGACAAAAAAGGGGGTCTTCAGGCATACCACAGCTAAAATAAAATTCAGTAGCAGAGCTTTACTATGAGAAAAATTAAAGAAAATCCTTTAAGCACAAGGAAAATGATACAAAGTGGAAATATGGATCTATACAATGAAATGAAGAGTACTGGAAGTGGCATTATGTGGAAAAACATATATGATTTTTCTAATAATTTAAAGCTCTTTATATGATTATTGACTGCTTACACAAAATACCAGTGTTGAGGTTCATAACAAATGTAGAAGTAAAATGTATGACAACAGCACAAAGACCATGAAGGAGAAATGGAAGTACACTATTGTAAGATTTTAGTACTATGCATGAAGCAGCATAACATCACTAAAGGGTAAGACTTTTACCTTTAAGTTAAAGATGTGCACTACATACTCTAAAACATCCACTATAATAACAACAAAAAAGTTATAGCTAACAAGCCAAAGAAGAAGATACAGTGAAATCATACGAGTTACTCCAATAAACCCCAGATAAGTCAGGAAAAGGGGGAAAAAGGAAAAGAACAAATGGGACAAATAGAAAACAAACATCAAGATGAGTGATTTAGGGCCGACCCTGTGGCTCACTCAGGAGAGTGCGGCGCTGGGAGCGCAGAGACCGCGGGTTCAGATCCTATATAGGGATGGCTGGTGCGCTCATTGGCTGAGCACGGTGCGGGCGACACCAAGCCAAGGGTTCTGATCCCCTTACCAGTCACAAAAAAAAAAAAAAAAAAAAGAGTGATTTAAACTGCACCATATAAATAATCACATTAAGTGAAATAGTCTAAATATTCCGGTTAAAAGGCAAAGATAATCAGATTTGATAAAATGGCAAGACCTGTCTGCTCTTTAAGAAATAAACTATAAATATAAAGACACAAATAGATTAAAATAAAAGAACAAAGATACACTATGTAAACACTAATCAAAAAAAGTTAATTCTCTCTGAATAATCAAGACTGTACAGTACTGAACGCAAGATAGACAAATAGATGGGTGGAACAAAATAAAGAGGCCAGAAATAGATACACACATATGAGGAACATTGATTTTCACCATACTTATTAGAACTGCTAAAATTAAAAAAAATCTCACCAAACCAAGTGCTGGTGTTAATGTGAAAGAAATAGAAGAACTGAAAGTCTCATACACTCCTAGTGAGAATGTAAGATAAAACAACCACTTTGAAAAGTAGTTTGGCAATTTCTTAAAGCACTAAACATATACCTACCATATGACTTGGTCATTCTATTCCTAGGTATTTCCCCCAAATAAATGAAAACATATTTGTAGACTAAGACTTGTAAACACATGTCTACGGCAGGTAGACAGACATAGATAGATAATAGATAAAGAGATAGAGAGATAGATTGACACACACACACATTAACCAAAAACTGGAAATAACCCAAATGGCCATCAACAGGTAAATGGATAAACAAATTGTGTATAACTATACAGTGTAACACTACTGAGGAATAAAAAGGAATGAACTATTGACATAAGCAGCAACATGGATGCTTCTCAGACAATTTTGCAAAGTGAAACAAGCCAGATTTAAAAAGAGTATATATGACATTATTTTGTTTATATAAAATTCTAGAAAAATGCTCATTAATCTATAATAACAAAAAGCAGATCAGTGGTTGTCTGGGAATTGGGGCTAGGGTGAGGCAGGAAGGAACAAGAAGGAAGGATTTTTTAAAAAGAGAGAGAGAAAACGAGGGGAAAAGTTATAACATCATCCTCATAATCTAACAAAGAACTTTCTTACTCAAGTAGAAAAAATTAAATCAAGAAATGAGATTTGAAAGTTATTACTATTAAAATTGTGCTTTGACCTGAAAAGTTATGAGTGTTTAGCAGTTTTAAGTCTAGTTATCTGTCTTTGTGATGAATAGGTGAGAAAATAGTGCCTTTCTTCAACTTGTCTTGAATTTAGCACTGAACAATTTCATGAAGCATCCTCTCATTCCCGGATTTTGGGAAATGGCAGGAGTCATTGAGAACCTGAAATTTATTGACTGCATAGTTCAATATGAATATAAATGCAGAAACATATCTAACAACTAGCAAGACGTACAGGTAAAGAGGACATACTTCATCATGCCTCCCTCAAACAGCTGTAACAAAGCTCTCTCAATCACACTACTAGTTGCAGAGAAAGCAGTAGTAAACTTACGAGAATAATTCTTGGAAAGTGTTTACTACACAGATATTAGACTAGCTACATTGAAAGTGCTAAGTCCACTGAGCAATTAACCTATTTAGTCCAATTGGATGTAGGATGGTGAACAGAGTTCACACAGCATCACGAACCAACAGCATCTCTAGTTGCCTTTAAAAGTGAAGCTAACAGCTAGTTTGCCGCAGCCACACTGCCAAGTGTGTGCCACTGCACAGTGCCAATGCAAAAAAATTTTCATCCATCAGCTGGCCTGCCAGACACCAGTAACAGCCATCTGTGAAGAAAGACTTTTGCTCTCTTGGAAAAAAATCAAGGAAAACTAAAATGTAAGCATTCTCTAGGGAGCTATGCAGTAATGACCCAGTGAAATTAAGCCCCAAGTAGTCCCAGGACATTGCCCATGAGCTGCAATAGACAGTTGGATGGATTTATAGCTGTTGAGTCAGGAAAAGGTTTAGATGAATTACACAGTAAATTGGCCTAGACTCAGCTGGGCACAAAAGTCTGGAAAAAAAATAAATAAAACCACAGATGGAGTCCTCCATGTAGAAACTCTAGGACCTGGCCAGGTTTCAGCCATCTGACTTCAGGCTCCTGGGTTTACAGACTCATTTTATTCAATTCCTGCTTCGGCACTGGTGAGAGCATGTTTCTCTGAATAGGTGATCTCATCTTCCACAAAGTCAGGACCCCTTCCATGGCCACAGGGACAATAAAACTTTACTGCCAGTGCTGCCATTAAAGCTGCAGGCACATGCTGGACCCTGGTTCTTTGGATTGACTATGTGAGAGTTTGCTGCCAGTCTATTAAACTTTATGTTATATAAAGTTTCTGTCTTTCAATTTTTTAAAATTTCAACCACAGTAAGAAATATATTTTATATCATAATACAGTATCTGTACATATATAAGTGATTTTCAAAATATTTAATAACCAGTGTGTCATGGGCATGAATTTATAAGAATAAGTAATTAACCAAAAAAAAAAAAGAAGCTACCAGCAATATACAAATATATAATCACCATACCAATGCCAATTGGCTAAATTAACACGAAATGGAATTTTAAGCAATACTTACTCTTACTATAAACAGTGCACTCATATGTTTTATTCAGTTCTATTCTCTTTCTTTTTTTCTGTTTAAATGCTGATCATGACCTACTAAATTGCTTTCATAATTAGTTAATGCATCGTGACCTGCAGTTTGAAAAATACTGCCATAACAATGTGGTTTCCATTTTTTTATTGTGGTAAATTACACATAACATAAAACTTACCATTTTAACTATTTTTAAGTGTACAGTTCAGTGGCATTAAGTGCATTCACACTGTTGTGCAACCGCCATCACCATCTGTCTCTAGAACTTTTTCATCAGTCCTAACTGAAACTCTGTACCCATTAAACAATAATTCCCCATTTCCTTCTCCCCGCAGCACCAGGCAACCACCGTTCTACTTTCTGTCTCTATGAATTTGACTACTCTCAGTACCTGTGGTTCATTTTTAAGGTATAATGTTTCTATGACATAGGACAATAAAAATATGTGTGCATGAGGGAAAGGTGAAACTGGACAAGGAACAACAGTTCAATACGACCACCATCAAAAAGCAAAGTTCTCTCATACTTAAACGTTACATTGCTAAAGGTCTTATAAAAGTATATCAAAGACCAGTGATAAAGAGATCTACTAAACAGCACAAGATATTAAAAATGTTCTATAGAATGTTGCCTAAGATAATTAATTACATGATCTTTCAGGAGAAGCACTCAGCACCAACAATTTTTATTCTCCATTTCTCCTTCACTGGGCCAAGTGCCAATAGTTTGAACCCAGCAAGAAATAGCACATCCTAAAACAGCTTTCAGCCAAGAAACAGGAGCAGATAAAAAAGACAGCTTCCTTCATCCTCAACTTTACTGTGTCTCTAATGACTTGTATCAAATTTGCACTTATATTTTATCACCAGTTTGTGTGAGTAAAATGCAGTTTTCACTTTTAAACTCATGTGACAGATAATAAAACTTTGTGGATAAACTCCTATTAAAGAGTTCATTTATGATTCCTACAAGATACATCTTTTTTCTCTTTTTCTTCTCACAAAAAAATTAATGATATGCTGTCTATAGTTTATCGCTTAGCAGTGTATTTTTTTTTAACTTTTGGGAAGAAATCACATGGTAAGTGTCATCAAGGCTTTAGACTTCGTCATTACAGATGTTGGTCCTATCTTGGGATCATGTTTTGATATATATGATGGGAAGGACTTGCGTGAGAGCTGAAGCAAAGGATAGAGCCCTTCCAAGAGGGCAAAGGAATAAGTCCTTCTTAGGGTAGGACAACTATCCAAAGACTCACCATAAATAATCAGAAAATATATTCACGGCTTCAATTTAGAGGTAACAAACTAAGGATTCAGAAGGTAAAGTATTTACCCAAGTAGTGGAATCAGGAAAACACAGAGGTCTTTGGTTTTCTAGTTCGGTTTGTTTCCCTTGGGAAAAATATTAGTCTTTCTGTTTCTTCTAGTTTAAGATTCCATAAAATCAAGTAAATTGCATTGTCCAAAAATAAATACTGTCATTCGAAATGATAATCTGGTAATGGACATTTTTATATGAACAATAACTAAGAAGATGTAGTAGAATTAATTTAAATGGCACTTAAAAGGCAAAAAGTACTTGAAGTAATAAAATTAGTGATCAGGAGATAATACAAGTAGCCATAGTCATGAATAATACATTAACTATCTTTCTATATAATATTAGTCACCTTTACGTATAATATCCCTTTTAATATTCACCACAACTCTTAAGAAGTTAGTAATAGTCTTAGCTGGGAACTCTGTGTTCAAGTTTAAAACTTGCTGAAGAAAGAAATTATAATTGGAACCTTCCTTTCAGAAGATAAATTTGGCAGCTTTGTGAAATTTATATTTATTAGCTGTAGGTAAGAAACCTTGATTCGCTAATAGAAATGAGGAAAATGAAAGAACTTTATTTAGACACATTGACTTAGTGACAACAGCCTAATATTGGTGAAGAAATTCATCAAGCACTTGGAAATGTGGGGCAAATACTCAGGAAATTGGTCTGAGACAAAGAGCCAGGAAGTCACTTGCTACAATGGTAAAATCTATGAAGTTTCCAGAGTATGAAGTTCATAAGCAATAATAAGAGCTCAGAATCTTAGAAAAGGGGTAGGGGGAGCAGCAAAAGATGAGGACCATTCAGAGATACAGCAGAAGCAGGATAGCACCAGGTACTGAAATGAATGGGAGACAGCATAGGTAGGTTGAGGGCAACAGCATAAAACGCTTCAGAAAGGCAAAAGAAGACCCTTATGGAGAAAAGTCCTTTTCTGACCTTCAGGAGAACACTTACAAGTCATAGGGTCAAAAACAGACTGCACATAGGGCAAAAGATAAAAGTTAATGTGCTGCCATTTATCATCGTCTTGGTGTAAGACACTTTAAAAGCAGCAAGGATCACGGTAGTACATGTCAGTTATGAAGAATGCCTCAAAGGAATCCACTGGGCTGGGTGTTTTCAGTGTCAGAGAGCTCCATGTGTGTTGTTTCATACTGCAAGCATTATAACTTGAAGTTCCTAGCATCTCTTAACTTAAAGAGTTTCTGGACACTGAAAAACAATAAATTCCATTTTTTAAGAATGGATAGCATAAGCAAAATCACTCTTTAATATATTTCTTCCTATGGAATATATATCTGACCAACACTTTTATCCAAGTAGTACAAAGAATAAATAAGACTAGCAAATTGGTGACAGTAAAAGATATATGAAAAGACTGGCAAGACCTCCTAGTGAGCATGCCTGTTGTTTCTGCTCCAAAGCCCAAAGTTTTGTCAGTTCAAAGTCTGACTAGGGCAAAGTTTCCGTGGAATTGTAAGTCTACCATGCAACAGAATAGAAAATGTAAAAGAGGAATCACTGATGGCAATATTATAAAATGAATTCTTTAGTAACAGAAAACAATGTCTGATTTCGTATGGGATGGATTTCATACAGATTCTGCAACTGACTCTGTGCCCAGCTTTAAGCATAGATGTTCTGTTGTTTTATATACACTAAATAAGAATTTTCTGTGATTAAAAGCAATAAATTATGTCAGTTAATTGTACATCATATGGATAAATAATTAGTCTAAATTCCCCTTCGGTGTATGCAATATCATTCACCCATTTATTCCTCACACTTGAATTGAACATAAACACAATTCTTTTTCTAAAATTTTACTCAATTTTCTATTACATAACTATAGTTAATTGATTTATTTAAATTAATGCTTCTAATTAATTTCTAAAATCAACAGCACAATTACTTCTTTTGTGGCTATCTAAATGAATTCTCAAGTCCTTTGCTATTATAAAGCACTGAAATAACAAAAATACAGTACATACTTCAGAATAATAACAACAGCTATAATTTATATCACTCCCTATATGTCAAGTGTCATCTTACCCATCTTACAAATATTAACTCTTTTAATACTCAAAAGCCTACAAGAAAAGTATTATTACTAACCTCATTATTATTCACTCAGCAAACTAAGGAGAGAAGTAGTACTGAATTCAGTGTGTTTGTTCGAGATTTCCCGGTCAAAACATTCATCATCCTCAACTGACAATGAAGATTCTTCTGAGACCTGGAGTATCAGTTTACAGTTTTCCATCCAAGTCAAGTAAGTAATATAATGGCTTTTCATACTTTAAATTAAAAAGCACTAGGACTCACATTTCTCATTTATAAGCCTTCAATATTTAACAAGTAACTGACATAAGTGTCCAATTCACTATTAATGGTGCTAACATATAAGATATCATGTCCATCTTCAAATGCATTTGTCACTAATTATAAACACTCATAAGCATATCTGTCAAGAACTTGTTATAAACACATCTATTCTGGTTTATGCTGCCTCCTTCTCACCATTTCAAATTCAGGAAGGCTTGAATTAGCTCAGCAGATACTCTCTCTTTGATCTTCTTCAAAAGAAAGAGACAGGAGGAGAATACTTCAACTAGTTCCTACTAATAGATGTGTGCTAATGCTACCATTTAGGTAAAGTTCTGAGTGGAGAATTGAGTCAGGAACTTCATTTTGTATTACGATGATTCTGTGTGCCATTTTAACAAAATATCTGGGCCAAAGTTGTTGATTCCAATTAAGTTTCTATAAAACAAGCTTCTACAGTACACCGTGGAATCATTATTCCTGGAAGTCTTTCAAACATTAATAATAACTTCTAACAACTTTGAAGCACTTTTTAGGTCTCATTCATTTAAGTGTTTTATACTATTATCTCATTTAAACCTTATGTTAACCCTTTGCACCTATACCTATTATTACTCTTCCTTTTCCATTTGAAAAGGAAATTAAGGCACACAGAAGTAAAGTAACTTACCTAATATTATATAGCTCGTATTGGAAGAACCAAAACCCAAACTAACAAAATTTCAAAATTCCAATGATATTTAGAAAGTTACCTATACCCTTAGTATAGCATTTATATTTCTACATAAAAAGGATCAGACATTCTAAAATAGCAGGACAAGCCTTACTGTGCACATTCATGTGTAACCAAAGAATTAAGCCCAAAAGAATGCTAATAGTATTCCTTGCACAAAGCTAAGAATTCTGTTATTATCTGTCCATAAAAGGGTACATATTTTGTATTTACAGGTTATAAAGATAATATATACTATGAGCAAAATGTTTTCTTAGAGATGATTTATTAATTTCATGTAGTGTCTGATGAAATAAAATGGACAGAATAAAGGCAAAATGCTCTCTAATATGTAACATTTGGCCACAATATTTAGTCACTAAATAACTATATGTATATTTCAATTAATATTAAGATTATATATTGCTAGACTTAGGATAATATATATTTTTGTTTGTTTTTAACAAAAATTCACTTAAAATACATTTTGAATTTTTACCAAATAAAATTTTTTAAGTATTCATTATTCATAGCCCAAATGTCAAACGTTGTTTAATATTTAACGATGTGGTGGACATGATCATGGTAACACCATGACTGTATAAAGTAATTCCTTTGTGCAGGACATATCCTTCAAGATACCCTAGGAAATCATTTTTGAATTGTTAGAATGAATACATATCTGAGAAACAGGGAATTATATGTAATTGAATAATGTGGAAATAGCAACTTATTTAATTTTACCTTCTAAATTTACAGATATTTCAATAAGCAGAACTCATTAATATATTTTAATACGATAATAATCTATTCATAGACCCCTGAGCTGGGATGGTAAGATTTTACCCTAAATTTCTGAAGGTTTCATCTTGAGGGAGTTAATAAATTAAACTAACATATTAAATTGTTTATTATTATGTGACTCAGAAATACACAGCGCTAACTATAAACATACATAAGCTATGTCCCTACAATCAAAACACATACAGAAAAGGATAGAATGTAACAGCAAACTATTAATAGTGGTTACTTGGGTGGGAGGAATGAAGAGGGTGAAGAAGACATAGCTGGGTAAGCTATGTCCCTACAATCAAAACACATACAGAAAAGGATAGAATGTAACAACAAACTATTAATAGTGGTTACTTGGGTGGGAGGAATGAAGAGGGTGAAGAAGACATAGCTGGTTTCCTCCTCATTGTGTTGTGTTTTTGCATTCTGTATTTTATACTTTTGTATAAATACATACTGTAGTGGATTGAATTATGTCTCCCCAGAACTCACTGAAGCTTGAATTGTGTCCCTCAAGTTTCATGTATTAGAAACTTAGCCTCTACTGTGACTGTTAAGAGGGTGGGAAATCCTATAATGGTAATTGAAAGCTGGAGCCTTGAAGAGGTAATTGGATTGTAGGATCATGCAGTAGTGAATGGATGAAAAATGGTGGTCAGGGTTGTGGTTCTGAGGGCTTCAAAAGAAGAGGAGAGTCTTTCTCTCTGTTTTCTCTGCTTCCATCATCTTGCAATATGAGACCCCTGGGTCACTGTCACCACCACCAGATGGACTTTGGACTTCCCAGCCTCAGAAACTGTAACTAATATATTTTGTTTTCTTTATAAATTACCCAGTTCCTTATATTTTGTTATAAGCAACAGAAAAGGACTAATACACATACCAATTTTAAAAATGGTATACAATTGTCTGTATGTGCATGTATAGCAGCCCCCATTGCATGGGGAATAGTAACTCCATGGGAAAGCAATCTTAAAAAATAATTAGGATTTAGATAAGGTGTTGAGCAAAACAATGTGTGAAGGCATGGAGGTAGAAATGAGAGGAAGGGACATGTAGCGTAGCAGGAAATTAAGGTTGGATTGTTGCATTTAAAAGCCTTCAGGTTAAGGCAGAAGAGCTTAGGCTTCCAGATGAAAGTAACATTGAAGAACTCGATCTGGAAGAGTAATGCAAGATGGGTTAAAGGAGAGAAAGATTGGAATCAATGAGACCATGTTGTCACAATATGCAATCAGTAAATGTTTACTGAATGCAATAAAAGTTAATGAACAGTGTTATCAAAATGAAAAGAAAGTCTAGAAATGGTGGTTATGGGAAATAGATGAATCACAGATGACACACCCAAGTTTAGAGCTAATTGAAAGCACATAGCTTGAAAGTGTGTGAGTGTGTTAGCTATCCTTGGGCAAGTTACTTAACCACTTTTCTCATATTTAAAATAATGATAGTTATAATACTTTCCTTATCTTTAAAATGGCATTAAGATAGAACCTATCTAATAAGATTAATTGGGATTATTAATAAAAGTATAGCACTTAACATACTTTCTTACACATGGTGAACATCAATAAATGTTAGTGATTATTCCTGAGGTTATTTTCTTTTTCACTGAGCTACCTTCATGTGGAGATTGTTCTTTCAGATGCAGTTCAGCTGTAGTTGACCAAGTCTCATAGCATTTGCCATAATCAAACTGTGCCATACATAGCTATTTATTAAAAGAACAGCTGGCCAGTTAGCTCAGCTGGTTAGAAAGTGGCCTTACAACACCAATATCAAGGGTTCGGATCCCTGTACTGGCCAGCCACCAAAAAAAGCACACAGACACTGATTATTAACTAACCTGTGATACCACAAAAATCATGATTTAGAACATTTTTAATTAAAAAAAAGCATTGCTCCTACAATATTCTAACTGACCGTGATACTGGGTTTTCTTTTTAATTTTATGTCTTAGTTTTAAAAAACTAACTTTTGCCCATGGTTGAGTGTAGAAAAGCTTACTATGCAGTTCTTTTCTGAACCTACTTCACCCTCTTGTTATAATATGCTATCAATACAAAGTGCCAAGTCCTTCTCATCTTTAACAACCACCACTAACACAGGAAGGTAGATCACAATACCTCCAAGCATAGGTGACTTAAGTTGGAGGTCAATGTGCCAACACTTCCAGGAGGCAATTTTAATGCAACTTCCTAATCCCACAATGTTTTCTGCAGACATAATAGGCCACCCCTCCACAACCTCAAGGGAATCGTAGGAATTCATTAGAGTCCTCTTGGGAATCACATTTCCTTTCCCATGAACTTGGTCATCTGAACAAAGACTTCCCTTGCATAAAAATAAACACAGTTTCCTACTCATATTCTGTATAATTTACAGTTTTCCCCAATATTGATAATTGTGCACCATAATCTTTCTTCAAAATAAGCCCTGCTCAACATTTTAAGGATTTCTGCCTCTTTGACTTGCAGTGTATCAAACTTAAACTGATATTCCTAGAATGAGTTCTACTCTTTCTCTAATGGGAGAAAAATATTGATAATTGTGCACCATAATCTTTCTTCAAAATAAGCCCTGCTCAACATTTTAAGGATTTCTGCCTCTTTGACTTTCAGTGTATCAAACTTAAACTGATATTCCTAGAATGAGTTCTACTCTTTCTCTAATGGGAGAAAATTGTTTTAAAAGTTTTAGCCATTATTTTGGCTTTTTAAAAAAATAGATATATATAATTTTTCATGACTCCTATATTTTAAAATATAGATGTTCCCACTTATCAAGTACTCTTAAGAGGATTAAATGTAGTCTCCTATAAAGAAGAGATGATTAGGAGAGTGTGCTGGCAACCAAGAGCAGATTAGACTTATTGTTCCACAAAATATGATTCCTATTAATTAAATGTGACTGCTCTAATAACATATAAGCATTAATAAAATTTAAATAATGTGGCAGAAATGACTAGTTATTTCCCAAAGATTTGTACCCCCATATTTAAAAGTTCTTGTTGGAAAGCAGCTGCCCAGCTAGAGACTACATTTCCCAGCTTTCTTTGTGCATGGTGAGGCCATGTGACTAAGTTCTGGCCAATAGCATAAGGGAAGAAGTAAGGTATCCCACTTCCAGACCTGGGTCATAAGAATCTACTATACAATCCTTGGTGATCTCCTCTTCCCCCTCACTAGCCATTTGGAAGTACTACCCTAAGGAGACCTTGTAAATCATGTGCAGAAGGAAGAGTTCATTCAGCCTGGATTTCTGGAAGACTGGTGGAACTAAAACCAACCTACCACCATTCCTGCCACTGCCAACCGGGTGCAAGTGAACTTTTCACATTGTGTTAACCTATTAAGATTTGGTGGTTATTTTTACAGAGCTAGAATAACCTTAATTAATTCATGTAATTGAATTACTACACATTAAAAAAATAAATAAATAAAAAACTATATTGATGTTATAAATTACATCTAAATAAAAATTAATATTTCTCAAAAAGGGAGACTTTCAAACGGTAATGTCAACAGATTAACATACAAATATTAATAATAAAATATAATGAACATTATTTTTATAATTTGGATGACATTTATTGAATGCTTACAATGTGCTATTTCACATGCACTATCATAATTCAGAAGACCCCTACAGTTGTAGAACATAAAGCATAGAGATGTTAGGTGACTTGCCCAAGATTATATAGGTATTATTTGGCAGAGAAGGGATTTAAAATGCACCACCAATTAGAAGATTATTATGTGGCTACTGAATAAAGATAATATTAAGAAACCAATAAGAAAAAAGCAAACTTGTAAGTTCATTATTCATTCAATTAGGGAGGGTTTATGTGCAGGGTACGATGATATTTAAAGACTCTAGTAAATAAGAATATGTAAAGGACACAGACCATGACAAAAGCATATTAAAAACTACTTGGGAACATAAACCATGTACAAAAATAACTACAATAAAATACAGTACATAGTAAATATTCTAGTGTATTGCAGAATATTATTACAATTTAGATGAGAAAGGTCACTTTTAGCAGGGAGTCAGAGTACTATCCTTGTAGATAATAGCATTTCATCTGGCCCTTAACAAATGGGTAGAATTCAATAGACAGAAGTAGGGGAAAAACCTTCCAAGGAGACACATAAATATCTATAATCAAGAATAAGAAATGGATGAGCAAAGAGTTAGAAAGACAAGTTGGGACCAGTTGAGAGTGGATCTTGAATATCAAGCTAAGTTTTTTACTGTGTTAAGTAGATGACAGAATCCATTAGCAGAGTTCTATACCAGGTAGGTAAATCTAATGATCAGGTGTGGGTGAACTACAGGGTTAGAGCCTGAAGAGCCTCGTCTTTCCCCCCACACACACTCCATGTAGTATACTATAAGAGGCATATCATTGCTATAAGATTAGTGATAGCCATAAGGCCCACTCAGACATCTCACAGAGCCGACACATTGTGTCACTTAGTAGTATGATGCAACCTGGGGATATCCAATCCTGGCTGAGGGACTTCCAGGAGACAACACCACCTCAGCACAGATGGAACTCTTACAAACTTCAAAACAAAGCTTATCCTTACATGAGTAGCTTAAACTCCCTTTATGAAAGAAACACTTGGAAACTGATCTGGACAGCATACAGGTATAAGAAAGGGAGAAAAATCCCCCAAACTCTGAGAATGGCCTCCAGACAAAAACCCTCCCAGTTAGGCAGTCATCTGACCCCTGACTATATCTGGCTTATTCCATGGGCCTGCTCCTGCTATTTGTCTTGTAAGAGAGCTGTCAGAATAAACTGCCCGAGCATCAGATGTTGTCTAAGACTCATCTTTGATATGAATCAAACTAAAGGGGAGAAGTCACCCTTGGGGAAGCTGGTTAACTAGGACTACCCAAGAGCCCCAAACACAGCATCCCATGTTAGTTAAGGGTGTTAGTGTAAGAAAATTCAGAAAATACAGATAAATAAAAATGAGAAATAACCTAACTTGTTTGCTATTATCTCCTTCCTTAATTTTTCCTAAAAAAATATAAACATAAGAATGCTTTGCAAAAACAGAATCAAACAATCCTTACTGTTGCGTAACCTACTTTTAAAACTTCATCATTGTAATCATTGTATAGCATTCCATCAATTGGCTAGATCATAACACATTTAACAACACCCAATTATTAGAAAATTAGATCGTACTTATTTTTAAACTATCATTATTCACTGTGATAAACAGCCTGTTTTTAAACTGCCAATTTTATGTTTGAAAGAATCTCATTGCTTTAATTTGCACCTCTTTGATTATCAGCAAGCTGAACTTTTTCATATTTTTTCACAGTTTGTATTACTTTCTAGTGAATTGCCTAGTCATATATTTGCTGTTTGTAAAATTATTTATCTTTTGCAAATCTTTGATTATCAGCAAGCTGAACTTTTTCATATTTTTTCACAGTTTGTATGACTTTCTAGTGAATTGCCTAGTCATATATTTGCTGTTTGTAAAATTATTTATCTTTTGCAAAATAATGAAATTGGGTTCATATTATACCATACATAAAAATCAACTTGAAATAGATAAAAGACCTGAATGTAAGGCCTAAAATTATAAAACCCCTTGAAGAAAACATAGCAGAAAATTCCTTGACATTGGCCTTAGCAAAACTTTTTAGATATCATACCAAAAGCTTAGGCTATTAAAGTGAAAATAAGTAAATGAGACTACATCAAACTACAAAGCATCTGCAACAAACAAAAAGGCAGCCTATGTATGGGGACAAAATATTTTCAAACCTTATATCAGATAAGGTGTTAAATTCCAAAATATGTGAGGAACTTGCACTACTCAATAGCAATAATAATAATAATAATAGTAATAACCTGATTTAAAAATAAACATTTTTCCTAAGAAGACATACAAGAGGACAACGGGTATATGAAAAAAATACTCAACATCACTAATCATCAGGGAAATACAAATCTAAACCACAGTGAAATATCACTTCACACCTATTAGGACGGCTATTATCAAAAAGACAAGGAATAAATGTTGGCAGGGGTGTGGAGAAAAGGGAACACATACTCCGTTGGTGGGAATGAATTAGATGGAATCCCCTCTAACAAAAATAGAACTACCAAATGATCCAGCAATTCCTCTTCTGGATATATACCCAAAGGACATGAAGTCAGTACATTGAAGAGATACCTGTGCTCATGTTCATTGCAGCATTATTCACAATGGCCAAGATACGGAAACAACGATGAATGGATAAAGAAATAGTTACATACGAGGGTACTTCAAAAAGTTCAAGGAAAAATGGAATTAAAAGATAATATGAATCTTTTCATAAACTTTTGAAGACCCCTAGTATATATATATCAATCACAATTATATTACCATATTATATATATGCACATATATACACACACATATATTTACACACATGTACATACATATGTATATATATATATATAATAGAATTTTATTCATCCTTAACAAGGAAAGAGATCCTAACATTTGCAGCAACGTGGATGAACCTGGAGGACATTTTTCTAAGTGAAATAAACCAGACACAGAAAGAAAAATACTGCATGTCACTTCTATGTAAAATTGAAAAATGTTGATTACATAAGAACAGAGAGTAGAACACTGGTAATTAGGGGTTGGGGGGGGAATGGAGGGATATTGGTCAAAGGGCACAAATTTGCCGTTATAAGATGAGTAAGTTCTGGAGACGTAGTGCTAATAATAGTTAACAATACTGTATTGTATACCTGAAATTGACTAAGAGAGTAGATTTTATGAATTCTCACCACAAAAATAGAAAAGTAACTATGTGAGGTGATGTATATGTTACTTAGCTTGTGGTAATCATTTCACAATATATACATACATCAGAACATCACATTGTACACCTTGACTCTACAATCTTTTTATTTGTTAATTATACCTCAATAAAGCTGAAAAGAAACTTTTTAAACAAGTAAGAAAAACTTGTGTTCTACTGTCAAAAATGTTGTTTATCATTTTCTTGCTTATTTTTCTGAGTGCTTTATATAATAAGAATATTAACCTTTTTATCTGTCATATATACTGCAAATCATATACCAGTTTGCCATTTGTATATAATTAATTTTGGGCATTTCTGTCATACAAAACTTCTCAATGTTCAGATCAATTTTCTCTTTTGTAAGTTTTTTCCTTTAGGGAAAGTTTTTTAATAACAAGAGTATGGTAAGTATTACTAGTATTTTTATTATTTATTTGCATTTTTAAATCTCTTCCTTCAAGCTAAAACTCTCATTTTCCTATTTATCCCACTCCACCCCCACCCCCCACCAATTTTACTGGCTGAAACTACCAGTGTAATACAGCAATTAAGAATATAGGCTCTATGGGCCGGCCCGGTGGCGCACTGGAGAGTGCACCACTTGGGAGCATGGCGGCGCTCCCGCCGTGGGTTCGGATCCCATGTGGAGATCGGTTCCCGCTCACTGGCTGAGCGCGGTGTGGGTGCAACACCGAGGGTTGCGATCCCGTTGCCGGTCAGTAAAAAAGACAAAAAGAAAAAAAAAAAGAATATAGGTTCTACAGTCACA
>NW_007735035.1:39169-40792 GCF_000696425.1 Galeopterus variegatus
CACCGAGGGTTGCGATCCCGTTACCGGTCAGTAAAAAAGACAAAAAGAAAAAAAAAAAGAATATAGGCTCTACAGTCACACTGCTTGGGTTGAATTTTTATTTTCTTACTGGTTTATGACCTTGGGAAGATCATTTTACCTCTCTGTATCTCAGTTTCTTCATCTACAAAATGGGAATAATAAGTGTACCTACCTCATACTCCTGTGAAGATTAGATGAATTAAATCATGTAAAGCATATAATTGGTTCTCAAAAGGGGTTACTTTTTTTATTACTGAGACATCCATTTATCACACATCAACAAATTCAAATTCCAGATCTTGTGACAAATATTCGGGCACATTGACATACTAACGGATATATCAAACTGTTGCCACAAGGAAGCTTATATTCTAGAAAAAGCTACAGATAGTAAATAATAAGCAGAATAACTGCAGATTATGATTATCTCAATGAGAGAAATAAATGTAGCAATATGATAGAGAGCAAAAGGTCCTGGACATGGAAAATAAGGTAAGCGGTAGCCAGTTGAGGAATTTAAATAAGATCATTCACGCCAGAAGGAGCAGAAAGTGCTAGGCCGTGAAAGGGGAGAAGGTATCAGCACACTGGGTAAACATAAAGGGAACTGGAGTGGCGTGGTAAGCAAGGTGCAAGATGAGGCTGTGGAGGTGGCAGGAGTTCCACGATGCAGGGCCTTGTGAACCAACATAAGGAGTTCATTTTTATTCTGAGTTCAATGGAAAGACATCAAAGGGTTTTAATCAGAGGAGAGTTTGGTTAAACTCCCTCTGAATATGTTCAAGATCTGATTCAAGTTTTTAAAAACTATATTGGTTGTTTGAGGAAAAAAGTTTCAAACAAGGTAAGAGTAGAAGCAAGAAGCACATTTAGAAGGTGTGCTAGACAGAGTAATAACCCTCTCCCACAAAGATGTCTGCATTCTAGATTCCGGGACCTGTGAACACGTTACAGGGATTTGCAGATGTGATTAAATGATGGATCTGGAGATGGGAAGATTATCCTGGGTTATCTGGGTGGGCCCAATGTACAAAGATCCTTGTAAGAGGAAGGTCAGGGGTTAAAGTCAGAAAAGACAATGTGACAATGGAGCAGAGAGAAAGAGATTAAAAGATGCTATAATGCTGGTTTTGAAGATGAAGGATGGGATTGCAAGCCAAGGAATGCAGGTGGCTTCCAGAACGTAGGAAAGACAAGGAAACAGATTCTCTCCTAGAGCCTCCAGAAGAAGCAAAGCCCTGCTGACACCTTGATTTTAGCCCAGCGTATCCCATTGTGGACTTCTGACCAGGAAAACTGTAAGATAATCAGTTTGTGTTGTTCTAAGTCACTAAAGTTTGTGGTAATTTGTTACAGCAGCAATAGGAAATTAATATAGAAGACTCTTGCATTAACTAATTCATGTGAAAGATGCTAGTGTCATGGAGTGGAGTGGTAGTAGCAGAAATAATAGAAAAGTGGATATATACCTTAGAAATATTTTGTAGGCAAATCTGATAGAATAGGCATTGGATTGGATCTCTAAGTTTTGATTTGAACAAGTAGGTAGGTGGTGACAACACTTATTTAACTGGGAAGATTGTAAAAGAAAGAGGTTCATCA
>NW_007735035.1:42331-44431 GCF_000696425.1 Galeopterus variegatus
ATGAGGACATCCTGATATAGTGAATGAAAAGTGGATTTAATTAAGAAGACAAGATTGTTAAGCCTGACCTCACACATAATAGGACCGGCGACTTTGACAAATAAATTCACTTCAGAGTCTTAATTTCCTAAGCAGTAAGTAGAAATCAATGTATCTTTCTTTCCTACCTGCATGGGATAGGGCCTAGTCAGTCACAAAGTGACAATAATTACTATTATTATAAAAGTGAAAATAATACATGTTAGGATAATATGTTCTAATTATTATTAGGATAACATTTTTAAGAGACTAAAGTGCCAAAATATGCTATAGATATAGAATGTATGTGATGAGAAGCATATATCATACAGTTTTGACTTACTGGAAATCTTAAATACGCACAATCAATTCCCAGAAAAGAATTTTTTCTCCCAAGACAGAGCCTTTTATTTTTCCTACTCCAAAGGTCATCTTAACGTTAGCACTTTAAAGATGTTTTTTGTGTGAAGTGGCAAGTAGGTATGCCCTGGGTCTTTGATGACTGATGCCATAACTCTTTCCAGTTCTGATGCAGATTAGCGCAGCCCAGAGCAGCCATAAAAAGGCCACGATGAGTGAATTTTAGCAAAAAGCAATAACAGTGATATATAAAAATGGCCAAAAAATACATAAATCAGCTACCTCAAAATGACATATTGACACAATTCTGTAGTCTCCTCAAGCAACCTCTATCTTCCTCCAGGCATTTATTTCCCCAAATGCTCTAAACTTCATTCTCAGAAAGTTTAAATCACAGTGATGGCTCTAGGGAGCTTCTGTTGTTCAGTTACCTTCACTCCTTGCTTCCATCATCCTTCAGCAACACCCAAGGCTGCTAACTACCAAAATAGACTGTCCAGGCATCTGGCATGTGCTATGTCATTCTCTCTCACAATTCAAGCAGGATGCCTGCTGTCCTCACTGTAAGAATGGAATCCACATCTTCCTGTATGGGGACTTCCAGCCAATCAGCTCAGATCATTTTTCTTTTTTATTTTAAATTTTTTTATTTATTATTAGCTTATTCATTCTTACAAATCATGATATTTCTTTATGCCCTTTGCCCAACCTATCACTTCCAAAACTCCCTTCCTCCCTACCCCCGTCTCTAGTATCCTTTAGGTTTGTTCTCTCCTTCTGAAAGTTCAACGTATTGTTGTGGTCTTTTCTTTCTTTCCTTCATTCCTTCCTTCTTCCCTCCTTCCCTCCCTCCTTTCCTTCCTAGCAGCCAGTTTAAGTGAGAGCATGCAGTATTTCTGTTTCTTTATCTGGCTTATTTCACTTAACATAATTTTCTCTAGACTCATCCATGTTGCTGCAAATGGCANTTAGTATTTAAAGCTATGAGGTCAGGTAAAATTATACCTTCATCCACTAAATCTTTATTGTGCATCTGCTTTTCTAAGAGCTGGGCATAGAGCAGTGAACAAGACAAACATTGTGCCTGTTCTCATGGAGCTTTTATTCTAGTGGAAGAAGATAGATAATAAATCAAGTAAATAAATTAAAAATATAGGAAAAAAACATTGTAGTGAAAATAAAACAAGATGATGTGGGTCTCAGGGCTATTTTAAACAGAGCAGTTTCTCAGGAAATGACGAGATGTATTAGAGTTTAGGGGAGGGAAACATCTTTAGAACAGGAATCAGAGAAGCCTTTATGCAGGAGGCATTCAAGCTGAGACTGGAAGGACAAGGAGGCAGCCATATTTATTGCTGGATTTATTGTCCTTTTCCTATCTGACTGAACACTTGAAGGACAAAGATATTGCCTATTTTTTTTTTGTATGCACAGGGTCTGACACTTAGATAGCTATTATTATGATACATATTATAATATGTATTCCTTTGAAGATTATGAGATGTATTTACTGCCTACTAGGTTTGGGAGAACAAAAGAAACAAAAAGATTTTGTCGCTATTTCCAATAGCTCACAATCTCTTTGAAGAGACTATACATAAACACAAAGATTGAGACAATACATCAAGCAGCGTGACATGTACAGTTTCGGCATAGCCTACATGAGGACATCCTGATATAGTGAATGAAAAGTGGATTTAATTAAGAAGACAAGATTGTTAA
>NW_007735035.1:46282-47385 GCF_000696425.1 Galeopterus variegatus
ATAATTTTCTCTAGACTCATCCATGTTGCTGCAAATGGCAGAATTTCATTCCTTTTTATGGCTGAGAAGTATTCCATTGTGTGTATATACCACATTTTCCTTCTCCAGTCATCTGTCCAAGGACATTTAAGTTGGTTCCATGTCTTGGCTATTGTAAACAGAGTTGCAATGAACATGGAAGTACAGGTATCCCTTCGACATGATGATTTCCATTCCTTTGGATATATACCCAGAAGAGGGATTCCTGGATCATATGGTAGATCTATCTGTAGTTGTTTGAGAAACCTCCATACTTTTTTCTATAAAGGTTGTGCTAATTTACAGTCCCACTAACAGTGTAGGAGGGTTCCCCTTTCCCCACAACCTTGCCAGCATTTCTTACTCTCGGTCTTTTTAATAATGGCCAGTCTTACTGGGATGAGATGATATCTCAGTGTGGTTTTGATTTGCATTTCTCTGATGACTAGTGATTAACAATTTCGGGAATGTTGCAGGATACAAAATCAACATCCAAAAATCAGATCATTTTTCTAAAGCCTCAACTTTCTCTTTATCCTTCATACTCTTCATTAACTCTTCAACTCGTTCTCTTTGTTCTATGTGGTAACAGCTGCCTTTTTATTTATCAAATAGAATCTGCCAAAGCCCATTCCATAAAAACTGTTCATATCGGAACTCACATCCTTTTACCTATGCTTAATAGGTAAATGTCAAAACAATTATTCACTTTAGGTAAGTAATACAACCTCTCCGGGCCTAAGTCTTCTCATCAGTAAAACTGGGATGGCATGGACTAAAATTAGTGCATTTCAAACTTTTGTTAAATACCACCATCCCTTCTTCAAATGCTATTGTAAACCAGCATATAAATCAAAGCCCTCCAACGGAGCACCACTCTGATGCAGATTGAAATGGGATTCCAGAGATCCCCACTTGATATTTTAAAATTCTTCCTTATGGTGGCCCCTGAGATATTTCCAACTCACAAGACTCCAAGAAGCACATGACAGTCTTAGAACTAAGTAATCAATAAGTTCCATTCTAGCTCTAATATCCAAAGATTATATTCATAATACTTATATAGTAAGAAAGGTCGAGTGTGA
>NW_007735035.1:48628-50879 GCF_000696425.1 Galeopterus variegatus
GGTTGGGATCATTTAAAAACTCAGCATTCTAAAGTACACAACTCTTTCACTAGAGATCAAACCTAAAGTGACAAATGCATGACTTTCCATCTTAAAAGTTTCCATCTTAAAGGTGACCTTTGGGAAGGGTCACCCCATGAGTAAACTAGGCACTCCTCGTGAACCAATTTTGCAGCAGGTTTATTTACACCAGCATCACCACAAACGTGTGAGTAATACATTGTGCTATGACATGATTGCTGTGATGTCACTAGGTGATAGAAATTTTTCGACTTCATTGTAATCTTACGAGACCACCACTGTGTATGTGGACCCATCGCTGACCAAAACATCATTATGTGGCACATGTCTGTATTTATGAGGCACAAAACAATGTTATGATTTTTTAATGCAATATGGAATGATTAAATCAAGCTAACTAACTTATCCATCACCTCAAATAAATATTTGACATCTTTGTTGCAAGAGGTTGGGATAGGATTCAAACCCTTGCCTTTTCCATTGTTTCATGTTACCTCTCAGATCACACTTTACAAACCGAGCCCTCATCCAGCCATTATTTCTAATGAATTAGATTCTTTTACATATTTTATTGTGAAGTTGTTAAGTATACCTGACCCACTGTCATGTTTGTATTTACTTATCTTAGTGAGAAATATAGCAATAGGAAGGAGTAGGTGTACAGCACTAAGAAATAATAGTTTTGACTTAAAGAAACAGAGACTATAGCATGAATACATGTATAAAGTTAAATGCTTTCAAAACCTAAGGCTTTAAAATATACTAGAAAAATTGTGATTACCCAAAAATATACTTTCAAGAATATATTTTTAATTCCTCTTATCCCATCTATAATCATCAAGTCCATAGGATACACTGGATTTCTCGTACTTGCAAAATCTTTCCAAAGGTAAAATGTGAAAATAAGCAAATTTAATCTCTTCTCATATAACCAGCTAAATTTCATATCCTTAGAATACCTCTTATGCAAATCTAAGTATCTTTGAATAATTAGAAAAGTATTATTAGTTGTGGAAAACATATTCAGGATCTAAATTCAAAAACTTGTTATATACTGCATTATTACTCCCTGTTTATCAGCTTATATCTTTTCTCAGATTCTATGCTACCTTTGCTGTTTTTCCTCTGGCAGATGTTCAGGGGTGAATTATGCAATTAAGAATCCACTTCATCCAGATGCCTAATTTGCTAACTATTCACTTGTCGAAAACACATGTTTGCTATCTACTACATAATGACGACAGCTCAGAACAGCTTTTAGTTTCCATTTCATGAATTGATACTGAGAATCTGACAAATATCCTGGAAGGCATTTTTCAGTGCCCATTCCCATGCAATTTTATTAAATTTCATAAAAGTACCAACATCTGGGGGTAAAAACTTTCCCCCAAAAAGTTTTAAGTTCCAAAATTATTGTTTTTTTTTTAAATCTGCTGACAAATTTGTGGAATAATAATAAATCTTTATTTATTCTCTGCATTTCATTAAACGTTTAGCTGAAATAGAAAGGAGGCATTTTACCTTATCCAGAAAACACGAAAAAAACGTTTGCAAAAGTCTTAATAGTCACTGTTGAATTCTTAAAGAAAACTTCATTTACATCACTTTCTACCACCCCAACAGTTACAAACACCCTTTATTATGTCAAGAATTCCATTACACTGTGAATTAATGATGACGTAGTGAGGCAAAGTGCATCTATTTCATTAAGATTTACATGAAAAGTTTATAAAATGGTGGTGTGGGCATAGGAAGGGGAGGATAGTTCAAACAACTGGACATTAATAATTAATAATATTATATTGTATCTTAACCCAAAATTTGTCTCAACATATCCAAAAAATGTGTAAAGTACAAACTGAAGTTAGCTACAATATCCACATTCATTCCCTCATTAGTTTTCAGTTTATTCTAATATGCAGTGCTCTCTCTCTCTCTCAATTCCTTGTTGTATAATTCCATTTATTGTATTTTTAATATAATTTATTATACAAATATGTGGGGTACAAAGTTGATTTTCAATAGTTGTGTACACTGTGTGATGGCTAGATCAGTAGTTAGCTTATTCATCATTACAATACATAATCATTCTTTGTTTCCATTAACCAATTTCTCTTTAACCCCCCTTCCTCTAGTTCAAATATTCACAATAATGTCTGTCAAAGTAAAGAATATGAAAGAAAGAGGGAGAGGAGGGAGTTAGAAAGGAAGGAAGGAAGGAGGGAAGGGA
>NW_007735035.1:50955-52233 GCF_000696425.1 Galeopterus variegatus
GAATATGAAAGAAAGAGGGAGAGGAGGGAGTTAGAAAGGAAGGAAGGAAGGAGGGAAGGGAAGAAGGAAGGAAGAAAGAAAGGAAGAGAAAAAAGTGAAGTGAAACCAAAGGAAGAATAAAAGGAAAAATCAAGAAAATGAGAAAACAAAATGAATGGAACTCTACTTGGAAAAGAAGATGGATTCTAGTCCATGTTTTTTTCCCTAGCTGGAATTCTCCAGAAACCCACCTGGTCTCTGGAGATCATATGTAAAATGAAGGAGTAAGAGTAGATGTCCTGTAATTCTAGCACTAACGTTCTATAAGCTTTTTTTTTTTTAACAAGGGGGAATGTATGTATATGGAGTTCTTGTTCTTTGTTTTGAAAAATATTATGCAATCAATGGATGTATCTATACACAAAACTTTGAGAGGATGTCTGTACCTTTCCTGACTGGTAAGTGAGAGAGGCAGTTTTTTGGTTTTGGGTTTTTGGGGTTTTTTTTATTACCTGCAGACACTAGATATTCAGTCCATGATGAGCTCCTTTTCTTTCCTAAAGACTTATTACCATCTTGAGAGACATTTCCACGAATGTCTCTTACCATGATGTTAAGGCTATTATAATTGTGTTTCCCACAGCCATTTCAAAGCAGAATTTCCTCAGTCTATAGGAGAGTTCTGCATTGTCTGGCTTTCTTTCACTGAGTGCAGCATAATTTTGAAAGGGGAAACTATTGTGAGTGTCTTTCACAGACACATTCAATGAATGTTCTGTTACCATACACTCAGTGCCACTTAAAGTGGTGTTGACACGGTAGAGTTGACACTTCGTTGACAGGGCTTTGCACAGACACACGCACATGCACGTACAGAACAGTTAAATGAAGTACTGAAACATCTTGTTACAATTCGAACTAATTGCTGTACGTGAGATGAACATGTCTTCTAACTTACTTTCTTTAGCTAGAAGATAAAATACTCATATCTTCATACAGAAAATTAAGTATTTATAATACAGGTTAATTGCTTCAAAATTCTCAATTTTTTATTAGATGCTATCTGTTTTTATTGGTTCTTTTTAATAGCTAATCTAGGAAGTGGTTAGGAAATAAAAAGAAAACCAAGACACATCTACAGTTAAATAAAAGTTCCCTTTCAGAACCTAAATTGGAATTTCCACCTTTGGATAACCTACTGAATGCTGTCTTCTAATAAACCGGACTGCAAGGAAGAAAGAAGAAAACAGGGAGGAAGGAAGGAAGGAAGGGAAGGGGGAAGAGAGAGAGAGAGAGAGA
>NW_007735035.1:53978-83973 GCF_000696425.1 Galeopterus variegatus
TAAGCTACATCAATATGTAAATAAGTAAATGAATAAATGATTCATGTTGAGGGAAACACAATATATTTTCCAAGGAGTAGAGCCTAACTACGAACAGAAAAAGAGCCAGGACCATGGCCAAAGTTCATTTTCAAGGTGTTCCATATCTTCAGGGCTGATTGTTTTGACTGCTCATTAATTCTATTCTTCACTATAGAGTTTTATCTAACTGAAAAGAAATACCATGGTAGTAATTTTTATTATCTATAAATAAATTAATGGCTACCACACGCATTAAAAAATTTTGCTTAAAAGTTATGTAAAAGAATCTTTTGATTTTATTCTTTATGCCCCAAAATAAGCATAATATCTGTATAATTTTCACTTTATAATATCAATTTTAAATTTTTTNAGAAGAAAACAGGGAGGAAGGAAGGAAGGAAGGGAAGGGGGAAGAGAGAGAGAGAGAGAGATCCTTAGAAACAAGACATTTCTTAGAAACAAGAGCTGTTCTAGAAAACTGTCTCTGTCATTTGAATTGTTACTCATATTAAAACAAATTAGTAAATAAGAGCTCCAATAAGAACATATTTATCCTCCATCCTTAAAATTCCACCAGCACCTCTCCAAGAGGCATTAATTATAACTGATTTTATGGGATTTAAATTCAGAGAATTTTTTTTTAATTAACTCATTTTCTTCCATGCTTCAAAACTTGTCTTAGAAACTTAAGAAATTAGAATTTTGGACTCATTTTCATTTCTGTAGAGCTTTTAGTTTATAGGACATTTTCCTATGTATTATCCCGTGTGTTTGAGTTTCACAATCAGCCTCTGGTATAAATTGGAATGGTTAGTTTCATTTTATAACCACAGTTATAAGTAATTAAACGAATTAATTTAAATATGAGTTAGAAAAAAACAGTTATAATATAAAGCAATAAATGCAATAAATTTTATGATAGGTTTCGTGAAANGGACTCATTTTCATTTCTGTAGAGCTTTTAGTTTATAGGACATTTTCCTATGTATTATCCCATGTGTTTGAGTTTCACAATCAGCCTCTGGTATAAATTGGAATGGTTAGTTTCATTTTATAACCACAGTTATAAGTAATTAAATGAATTAATTTAAATATGAGTTAGAAAAAAAAACAGTTATAATATAAAGCAATAAATGCAATAAATTTTATGATAGGTTTCGTGAAAAATCTGTCTTGAATACATCTTGCAAATAATTTCTCATTCATTCTGAAGTATTCATTTGCACTAAAAGATAAAATTAATTTGTACACTAATTCAATCTATGTCTACTATAGATAAAAATGTTCACCTGTTCTCTTTGCTGAAGATGAAAAAAAGCCTTAACTCAAAATATTGAGAAACGGTTCTCTCATCTCCTAAATCTTGTAACTTTAGCACCACAGTGCCAGAAAAAATGGCCTCTTTCAACACTCATCGAAGCACGTGCCCATTTGCCATGAGGTCTTGAATAGTTTTAAATTGGGAGAAGTATCAAGTAGTAAAGGAAATGAATGATGTTGCTTTCATTTCTGCACCGCCCCCACCCCCCGCCACCATCTACTGAAACTTCACAGCCACTTAACATTCTAAGTCAGAAAAAAATGTAACTGTGAAGAGTCAAAATATAGGGAAAATAAAACTGCTACATAACTAAGAAACCAGTAGACACAGCAAGATATTCATTCACTTTGCACCTTCCTGGTGTTACATATCAGGCCTTCCCAGCTCTTCAGATGCAGAAACTGCTTTTTCCTATGGATTTGATCCATTGGTAGCTCATATCACCAAAGNATAAGAATGAAGGGCATGCTCACAGAACAAGTGATTTTGGCTTGAAAGCCATCATGGTTTATTGGAAAAAGCAAGAGCACAGGATACAGTGTCAATTAAAAAATAATGAGGGCCTGAACAGGGCTGGAATGGATGGAGGATCCAGACAGAAGAGAAAGACACTGTAGACACGGACCCTAGAACAAGCAGGACAACTGATTGTGTGAGACAGACGATAGAGACAGGAATTGAAAATGACTCTGAAGTTTCAAACCTGGGTGAGAGGGAATAAAAGCATCATTAATGAAATTAGGAGAGTAAAAAGCAATATTGGTATGCGGGGAGAAAATAGCTGGAGGATAAAAGTTAAGGGACACAGGAGATTTGAGGAGAAAGGAGAATGAGATCAAGATTTGGCAATGAGGAAACCTCTAAAATTGCAGTTTCAGATGAGTGTTGGGTTTACAACGAGTAAGGAAGTAAATTGGTAGAAAACATGGACAGAATGACTACGAATAGTCCATCTTCCAGGTGACAAAGCAGTTAGGCTCTTAAATGACATGAGAGAAATGAGAGGGAGAGTGGTGTTCTTAATTCTTTTCAGGGTGTGGTGTTGTCTTACTACAAGTCAAAAGGGGAACTCTGGTCTGAGTATTTTCTTTCTTTCTTTCTTTCTCTCTCTCTCTCTCTTTCTTTCTTTCTTGGAAAACTTTTAAATGTGTAATGAAAAAGACTTAGACCAATGCATTATTTACATGTGAGCAAGGAACGACACAGAATGCCCCACGCTTTTTTGGGGTGAGGGGGTGCTATAAGAAGAGAGGTCACATAAACCCCATTCAATAAGTGCTACCCCTAAATATTTCCAAACAGGAATACGAAATAGGCGAAGAGTCTCCAGCTCATCTTCAGTGTAGTAGAACTGTTTCTTCAGATCAGATCAGCAATATTCACAGGCATTTAATCAATCTGCGTAGAACAGTACTATTCAATGTCTCTGAGGATGGAGATGTCGGCTCTCTTTACAAAATTAATTGCTACACCCTTTTGGCCATATCAGCCTGACCTCCCAATTCCGTGTATATACAATTCTCTGTTATTGGGCAGGTGGTAGTTAATGATGAGAGACTCCTGAGGGACATCCAAGCCCCGGGCTCAGATATCTGTGGACATGAGCACCCGGCTGGTTCTGGCAGGGAAATCCTTCAGGATGACTCAAGCTCTTTTTGAGGCATGTCTTCACGCATTTAGGACATGGTTAACTGGCTTCTCCCATTTTCTCCGTCAGCCACTCAACCTTTCTTTTGGTGTTACAGATGATGACCGCCTGAGTAGTAGTAGACATTACCCAGAGTGTCGAAGTTCCACTCTTTTCTTTCAATCACCACAAAAAAAAAGAGGGGGAAAAAAAAACAACTGTTTGATGCCTTCCAGAGTAAATTCATCACTCTTCACCAAGATGGGGATTGGATCCGTCATAAACTTGGTCATCTCCAGGATTTCGTGAGGCAGCGTGGCACTGATGAGAGCCACCTGTGTGGCTGAGGGCACGTACCAGTACACGTGTAAATTTGCTCTTTTAAATCTTTATTCAACATTTCATCAGCCCCATCAAGAACCAACCTCTTGATAGCACTTGTCCTTCAACTCTTGGGACGAATTATATTACAAACACTACCTATGTACCTGCAACCACATGCTGCCCATACGTAGCCCAGTTTCCTGATGTCCTTCCTTCCCATGATGTTGTCCCCAATGCAGGCGACGCAGGCGTGGTACTGGACGTTCATGTAGTCATCAGAAGCCAGCAGGCCCTTTGGGATCTGTACAACTACCTCTTTGTTGGAGCCAAGATCAAAGCTTGGGTTTCACGAACCTGAATATCCAAACACTGGAGGACTGAAATACTGAAAGTGGCTGTTTTGCCTGTGCCGGACTGAGACTGTGTAAAGACAACTCTCCCTTAAATTACCTGCTTGATAGCTTGCTGGATTGCTGATGGTTTTTCAAAGCCATAAGCATAGATGTTGCACAACTGGTTTTCCCACAGTCCACGGTGTCAAACGTGGGGTTCACGTCCACCTCCTCGCTGGTCATGTCTTCCTCTTTGAGTAGCCACTTCCACGCCGAAGCTGAGGTCGCCATCAGGGCTGCACAGCCATCATGCCCAGACGTCTGATAACCCAGCATGCTCTGCACGGGAAAGCAGAAGCTGGCCCCGCAGTTCCACAGCCCTGGGCCAGGAGGAAGTGACGCCACCACGCACGCAAGCGTGAGACGGGCCTGCGTACGTCAGGGCCGTGCCTACAGAGAGGCGGGGCCTGAGTATTTTCAAAATATGAAAAAAAAAATTGTTTAATTAAAAGAATACATAAAGCACAAATTAAAAATATAATTTTGTTATCTTCAGCACACATGCCCTTTGAAACATAGCAACTTCCTTTTCTCCTAGGGAAAATTAATGGAAAAAAGTTATTCTGTACCTATTTTGAATATGGTGTATGTAAGTCATTGGATCTATAAAATGAAACATATGCATTGCTGTGGTGAGTGGAAGAACTGATGAAAGCTTTAAAAATTCAAAGTTATTTTATATATATTCTTTGGGCAATTTTCTGACATGCTTTCCGTGTTTTAATAAAGCACCTTGAGTTGATGCGATGACATCTAGATGCAGGATTATAACACCCATGTTTTCAGCTATGAAAAGCAAGTTATTTCTTGGTGATGAGTGTTAGGTCCAGACAAGCAGATAATGTCACGGCCACTAGTTAAATAATTTGCATTTTTCTTGTTTTCTAAGGTTTCTGTTTTCAGAATATGTGTAGAACACAACTTGGCAGTAATCAAGTTCTATCCCTTTTTCACATCTTTCATAGCATTAACACAGTGTGCACAGAAGGTATTCATAGCTACTTATTAATTGATCAGTATATATATTTGTAAATTTGAAATTGTGTGTTAAGTGGGAAAATGGATGTAAAATAGCTGGCAATGTGATTGCTTAATAAATGCATAAAAGAGACATGAAATCTTAGAAATGCAGAGTAATGGAAAGTCTTGAAATAAACAAAAATTGGAAATGGTTCTAAGCTTAAAATCTATGTTATGTGAAAATATAAAGTATTAACACCACCATAAAGCAAATAATTTATGAAATATGAGTGCCTATGAGTCAGGCAGCCCATAAGACTTTTTGACCAAGTATATTAATTTCCCAGTTACCGCAGCATCTCAACTTAATGGCAAAGTGTTACCCTCAGCTTTAACTCACAGCAAGATGCATTATGCATGGTCTAGCTTCTGTTCACCTTCTCATTTATTCATAATCTCACTCTCTCTTTCTCTTTCTCTCTCTCTTTCTCTCTCTCTCTCTCTATCATTAAGAGCTATTATTAACATTTGGGGGTCTTATGATATATACTTAAGGGAATGACAGAAGATCAGTAAAGAAATGCAGTTTCAATTTCTAGAGGCAGTATTTCCTTACATATACTTTTATCAGAAGGAATTGCACTGACAATACGACCCATCTAGAAAAGACTGCAGGTATTCTCTAATATCTATGCTCTCTTTCTTTTACAGTAATAGAAATTCCTAATCTTTAGCTGAGCACATAACTACTCAAAACAGACCAAGCCCAGTGCTTTGCAGTTTGGGCCAAAGTGATAATGACCTCTCTCATTTGTGAATCTAAAAAAATAAAAAATAAAATAAAAAAGATAAAGTTGATAGTAGAGCAGTGGTTACCAGAGACTGGGGAGGGGAGCAGAGGAGGGAAAACAGGGAGAGGTTGGCCAACAGGTAAAAAATTACAATTAGATAGGAGGAATGAGTTCTGATGTTCTATCGCAGAGTAGGGTAACTACAGTTAACAGCTAAGTTTTGTATATTACATGATAGCTACAGTAGAGGCTTTTGAATGTTTTCATGATAAAGAAATGATAAATGCATGAGGTGATTGATATATTAACTATTCTAACCTGATTGTTATACAGCGTACATATGTATCAAAACATCAGAATGTACCCCATAAATATGCATAATTATAATGTGTCAATTAAAATTTTTTAAAGTGATGCCAATAAAAGTATTATGTGCAATTTGCAGTTTGTGCCCTTAAAAGGGACTAGTTTGCCCTCTACTTCCCCTTTTCCTTCCATCTTGGACCATGGAGATGGGGAGATCACACCAGGAGGCTTAGCCAACAAGAATCTTCACTCTTGATGAATTCTTGCAGTGGAAACCCAATACCATTTCAGAATTTTATGAGAGAGAAATGACCTTCTACCTGGCTTAAAGCAGTATTATTTTGGATCTTGTCATGTTGCCGAACTTATATCCTTGTGATTCCAAAACGTTTGTATATGTTATTGAGAAAAAAGGAGTTTCTCCACTAGTATTTGTTCCTAGACTTCATGCTCATTTTAGCTTCCTTTAAAATTTGTAGCTCTATTTTGAAAAAATGATTATATTCAAATAATCTTAGAGATGGAAGGGGTTCTATGTAATATTTAGTCTGGTGTTGCCTGATGTATATTTAATTAGAAAGTCCTGTGAGATATGAATAAAGGGAAACAAAGTCAAAAAGTATGGAAAACAGCTAAAATTCATTCCCTTCTTGAGGATTCACAAAGCATATTAGCATATAGAAAATATGAACAGTCCTGAAATGAAGAGTCATGTCTAATTCTTTATTTTCCCAGCAATAGACCATAGGAACATTTTAACCACAATATATTAAAATATTTTACAACTACCATTCTATGGAACATTCTTTGGAGAATTTTGAATCACTAGATAATGCACAAACCCTTACTATGTGTTCAACAAGTGGTTCTTCAATTCTTGCTTGGATACTTTCCAATAACAGAGAATCACTACTTCAAAAGATGATTCATTTCATCCACTTCTCACTTCTAAAACTAAAGACATTAATTAAGATGGATATGAATTAGTTATATTAATGTGATTATGTCCATCCTTTTTACTTCAGTCCCACTTGCCACAACATATTGTGGTTTATTTACCAGTTTAGTGATGGCATTTGAAAGTTCAGTGAACTCATTTGAAACAACGTGTGTACATAACTTACCTAGTATTTCAGTTTCTCTTCATCAGTGTTTGATCAATTCTTTTTAGTGTGTGAAGTATTCTACTGCCAGAGAGGAAAGAATAACTTTTGCTTCCACTCAATAATCTGATAGCACAGCTAATATCACTAAAATAAAGTCAATTATTTTCTGATGACCGAAATGACTAATTTCATTATTTGCCATGTAGTTAGAAATGTAAAGAATCACAATACCAAAGAATTACATAACTAAAATACGCATTTAGTTCTTCTCCAGATGCAATCTCCTAAATATTAATTGTTGCTTCAATACAGGTCATAAGTCCATATATGTAAGCGCCATATTAACTTTTCATTAATCATGATAATAAAGTCCAGTCTATTAGAATTTTAAAAAATAATATGAATCTACTAAAAATTGTAGAATTTATACTATAACCAACTTTATTCATGTAAATGTACACAGTAATTGCTTGGTAGTAGTAAATGGTGGAGTATAAAATTAAAAATTGTCTTACCAAGATTACCAGTATTTGAAAAAAAGTACCCAAATATTTTTTTGACCAATTTTTAATTGAACTGTTTTCTTCACCAATTTGTTTGTAACCAACTTGCTTTCAATCAGATCCTTGGTTATTCTTTCATTAATTAATCAAACGCATAATTCTCAAGAATTTTTTTTAAACTGCATTCAGTAAGTTTAGCTAATCAAATTAATTTCAATCAAATCTCTTGGACCTCACTATGTGGGTAGCTCTCAACATTAAATTTCAACAGTTTAATTAAAGAGAATTATTAGTGATTCCACTGAGTTCTGAGTAATACATAAACTTTTGAATAGCCATCTGATGACTCCACATGGACAGTTTATTCTGAATATCAATATATTCTTGAATAAATTAATAATGCTCTTGTTTCTTTTCCCAATTACAATTTCAAATTATGTTTATTTAAATGTCTTGTCACACTGGTGAGATATTTCTGGGTATTAATTAATTCTACGTAAAACTGAAAAACACTCAGGACACATTTGGTTCCTGAGCTGTCTGTTAGACATCTGTAATCTCATAAGGATATGGGTATTTAATAAGGCTGAACTAAAGTTTAGCTTCAGCCTTGTTCTTAAACCCGAATCGGCTCTTAGGCTTGGGTTTCAAATATGGCCTTGAGAAAGCCAAACAGTCAAAAGCCTATTTCAATTCCATTTCAAGTATCATTGAATTTGTGTATGATTAATGATCAGGCAATGAATAGATTACCATCATTTCTAATCACAACATGAATACGAATTAAATAAAGACAAAGTCCTTTGGATCCATTGTTCATATATGAATATGTAACTTGGAGGAAATCTCCTTATGTGCTTTATATATCGAATAATTATTTTAGTCACTAATGAAAATTTATTTTTATGAGTAAAATGCCACAATAACTTATGTTTAATAATGCAAGCTATTAATTTCATGTCAAAAAAGATGTAAAATATCCAAAAGGTTAAATGGGGAAATACATGTACATAATAAATATTAGGGGAAAAAAACACATTAGCTAGATAACATTAGGAAAAACATATATCTTCTGAGCCAAAAGTTTTTATGAAATGTAAATTGTAATATAAGGTATAATAATAGGGGTTATATCATAATTCTAATCTCAGTAAGATTATTTACTTTATCACCATTGATAGCATTAAAAAATCCTTAATTATTTCAAATCATCTTCAGCCAAACTATAAAAAACACAAAGTACAAAGAGGAAGGTTTAAGAGAAAAATGTGGTACCCTAAAATGTCTTACTCCTCCATCTACTTCATTGAACAGTGAGCATTTATTTCATATCACAAATAGCACAGTAGAGTGACTTCAGAAACACTCTAGAAGGTCAGGATGCAGAGAAGTTATTGTTCCTGCACAATAACATCAACCATTTAATCTTGATATTTTAATAATAAAGTGTATCAATAATTAACAATTTTATTAAACTTTGAGTTTATCACTATATTTCAGAATTTAATTCCATGATTATAACATTTAACTTTGGTTTTCGCTTCAGCTGAATATTCTTTTTAATAATGGTCCAAATAGGTATTCAGTGGTCCTCTAACAGACATATAAGAACTTTTACATCTAAACAAATATTTTATTCATAGAAATCAATTCCAATAAATACATGCTTTTTCTGGTTTTTGCTTTTAAAACTTTCCAAACTCCATTTTGTTATAATACCATCTTTGTAGATTAATAATTTGGTTTTTAATAACCGGATGACTCTAGACAAGTGATTTAAATTATTTCACCCTGTTTTCCTATAAGTCATGGATGATAACACCTACTTTACAGTAGTGTAAGGATTTAATGAAATCATATATGAAAGGACCCTAGTTTAGTACTTGGTATATAAAGAATTTCCAAAATCTGTAATTTTCACTTTCTTCTTCCCTGTGCCTATGCCTTTAATCTCTGATATTGCTGCCATTGTCAACTTATGGACCACACAGGAAATTAGAATAATAGAAACAAAGTTGGAAATGAAAGGGAACTTTGACAGCATCTACTTTTTTATTATTTTTAATTGACATAATAATTGTACATATGATGGGGTACAGTGTGACATTTTGACACCTGTATACAATGTGTACTGATCAAATTAGGATAACTATCATACCTACCACCTCAACCAGTTTTCATTTTTTGTTGGGAACATCCAAAATCCACTCTTCTAGCTATTTGAAAATACAGAATAAATTATTAACTACAGTCACCCTACAGTGCTATAGAACAGGCCAACTTATTTCTTCTACCTGGCTGTAAGTTTGTATCTATTAACCAACCTCTCACTATCCCACCTTCCCTCCTACTCTTTCCAGTCTCTAGTAACCACCATTCTACTCTTTACTTCTACGAGATTAATTTATTTAACTTGCACATATGAGTGAAAAAATATGGTATTTATCTTTCTGTGTCTGACTTATTTACTTAAATTAATGTCCTCCACGCTCATCCATGTTGCTGAAAAGGACAGAATTTCATTCTTTTTATGACTGAATAGTATTCTGTTGTGTATATACGCCACATTTTCCTCATCCATTATTCTGTTGTTGGACACTCACATTGATTCCATATCTTGGCTATTGTAACTAGTGCTTCAATAAAGGCTCATCCATGTTGCTGAAAAGGACAGAATTTCATTCTTTTTATGGCTGAATAGTATTCTGTTGTGTATATACGCCACATTTTCCTCATCCATTAATCTGTTGTTGGACACTCACATTGATTCCATATCTTGGCTATTGTAACTAGTGCTTCAATAAACATGGGGGTGCAGATATCTCTTTGGTATTTCCTTTCCTTTGGATATATACCCAACAGTGGGATTATTAGATCCTATGGTGGTTCTATTTTTAGTTTTTTGAGGAGCCTGCATACTGTTTTCCATTATGGCTGTACTAAATGACATTCACACTGACAGTGTATAAAAGTTACCTTTTCTCTGCATCCTCATCAGCATTTGTTATGTCTTTTTGATAATAGCCATTCTAACTGGGGTATGGTAATATCTCATCAAGGTTTTGATTTTCATTTCCCTGCTGATTAGTGATGATGAATATTTTTCATACACATGTTGGCCATTTGTATGTCTTCTGAAAACGTCTACTCAAATTACTTGCCCATTTTTAAATCTTTTTTTTTTTTTTTTTTTTTTTTTACAATAATGTAGAAATAAGTGCTACGAAGATATGAAGAAGAGTGAAGGGACAGAGATTGATGAGAGATTGGTACTATTTTACATAGGGTGGTAGTAGACGACATCTTTGATAAAATGTATTTGATCAGAGACCTAAAAGAAATGGAAGATCTAGTCCTACATATAGAGAGAGATCATTCCAGGAAGGAGTATGCGATCAGAGTGTTCTAAAACAACAAGCAAGCAGGGGTAACTGGAGTAGAGTGAGGAAGTGAGACGGTGGCAGGAGAAGCAGCTAGAGAGGAGGCCATATGAGTATGTCATCTTTTGGTTATCATTAAGGCTTTGGACGTATTTCTGAGTAAGATGATACAGGAGATATTATATATGTTCATAAATTTCTAGCTCTCCTCTCCTTTTAGGCCATAGAAAAATATACTTTTCAGTTGGGCAAGACCTTATGAGTTCATGTGACCAATGAAATATGAGTTGTAACAACATGCCATCTCTCAGCTGAGGCAGTGAAAATATCATGCAGGATTCTTCAGTTTCTCTCTTTACCCACCTTAGCAACCAAGAAGCCTGTATGTTCCAGTTGGCTTAGCAACAACAAGGTAGAGCCTCTATTACCTTGGATTCCTGAGTGATTTATCAGGAACTGAGATCAACACCCTTCTTCCCAAGGGACACACAATGGACATGTTTGAGAGAGATTTGGGGGTGTTCACCACTGGAATGCATTTCTGTAATATACCCTATCCTACTCTAACTAAGGATGGAAATTACTAGAGGGCTTGGGCAAAAAAGCAACTTGATTCATGTTTTTAAAAGCTTGCATTGGCTATTGTGTAGAAAACAGACTGTATAGAAAAAGTATGAAATCAGGGAGACTGTTGAGAGTCAACAGCAATAGTAGTAGTAGCAGGTGACAGCTGATGCTGAAATGTATTAGAGTGGTAGCTATGGTGACATTGTCCAAATTAGGACACCTTTCAGAGTAAAAGAGAATTCTATTACCAGTCATGAACACCAGTTACTGCCACCAGTTACATGAACCCAGCAACTGCCCTGGGGATATCAGGTGGTAGCTGTACAGATGGTGAACAGTTAAGGATATATTTTAAATATATCAACAGGTTTTGCTGATGTATTGGATGTTGAATGTGAGAGAAAAAGAAGTGTAGAGGTGTCAATGATAATTCCAAAGTTTTACCTTAGCAGATGGAGAATGGAGATGGAGAAAGCTAAGTAAAGAGTAGATTTGGGGCAGGAGTTAGAAGTCAAAATATGATATCGGAAAAGTTAAGTTTGAAATGCATTATAGATATACAAGTGGAAGTGTCAGTTATGAAGTTGGATATACGACCGTGTGAATAAAGGAAAAAGCTGGAGCTAGAGATTTAAATTAATTAAATTAAATTAAAAGTCATTAGGGTACAAACAGTATTCAAAGCCATAGGACTAGCTGACCACACCAGACAAGTCTAGATAGAGAGAGAAAGAGGTACAGGCACGAAGTCAGAAAGAATAAGGAGGATCCTTCAAGGAGACTGAGGAAGCACGGCCAGTGAAATTGGAAGAAAACCAAGAAAGAGAGGGCCTCTGAGCAAAATAAGCAAAGAAACTATTTTAATAGAGAGAAACTATGCAGTATCAGTACCGGCTGTGATGCCAAGTTAAGTGAGTACTGAGAAATTTCTTCTGGATTTGGAAACATGTAGATTGTTGATGACCTTGACAAGACCAGTTTCAGCTGACTGATAGGAACCAAAGCCTGATTGAGGTTTATAAAAGAGAAAATAGAAATCTAAAAAGAGGAGACAGCACATTCAGGCAACTCCTTCAAGGAATTTTGCTCTAATTTGCAGCAAATAAACCAAGCAGGAGGTAAATTGAAGGGTCGGGATTTTTTTTTTTTTTAAATATGAGACTTAAGTATGTTTTCATGTTAATAAGAATGATCCAGTAGAGATGAAGTAATTGATAAGCAGAGGAGACAAAGGAATGACTGAAGAAGTGAAGTCCTCGAGTTGGTGAGAGAGGATATTATCTAGTGTGTACATAGAGGGTTTGCCTTAAAGAGGGATGGTCAGTTCACCGGCTCTAACGGAAGAGAAGGTAAACTATTGTGTAAGAAGATGGCATGATAGGTTTGGGTTGTATGAAAATATCAAAGTCCTCTGATTGCTTTTATTTTCTCAGAAAAATGACAACAAAATCAACAACTGAAAGTCATGAGGTAAGAAGATAAAGAGAAAGAAAAATTGTGAAATTGTTTTACCAGCATATGAGTGAATTGACTAGGGCAGAAGTTCTCAATCCTGGCTACAAATTGGAATCAACTAGGGAAATTTTACACGCAATCAACACCCACACTCTACCCAAAACAATTAAATCAGATCTCTGGGATTGGGACCAGAGAATGGTTATTGTTTAAGAGCTACCCAGGAGATTCTTAATTGCAACTAAATTTGAGAACCACAAATTTAAAGTGTTATAAAGCAGCATTGCTTTCCCCACCTACTTCCGCCAGAAATGTTCAAATTTATATTCCTGATCCTAGGGACCAAACACATCACTCTTAGTGTCCCCTCAGTTTTCAAACAATTTCTATTGCCTAGCCAGTAAAATCAAATATCTCTGGCATAGCACCCAAGATCCTTTATATAATAGCCCAAAACTACCTTTTTTGATGTCTCCATTGACAGTGTACAGAACTGTCTCACCCAGATGACCTGGGGTGACTATTCCAAACATGCCACAAACCTCTACACCTCTTTGCATTTCATTTTGCTGTTGTACTGCACTTACTGCCCCAACTTCAATGATATTAAACCTGACCATGCATCAGGATAATTTGGGGAGGTTTAAAATACACATAATAAAGCTCCACTCCAAGATCTGGGATAGAGCCCAGAGATTCTCTATTATTAGTACATTTCTCACGATTCTTATACAGCTAAGGTTGGTCCCTAAACCAAGGATGGAAATCACTGCACTTATTGATCTCACCAAAATTCTGCTCATCCTTCAAGATCCAAGGAATATGTCTTCACCATCATCCCTTCTCACTGAAAGTGATCACTCCCTTTTCTCATGACACTGAGTAATAATAACTATTCCTTCTACTGTGTTTATTCCACGTAGCAAACATTTATCTAAATGCTTTTATACATATTCAGTTATTTAGTCCTCCGGAGTACCATGAGTCGACATAGTTTATATATGGCTTCTGTCCTATTCACCATTGCTTTGCTTCTGGGCCCAGGTGTGGACATGTGCCCAGCTTGTAGAGATCTCCTGCTTCTTTTCGCTCTGGGAAAGGAAAATCTGGCAGTGTGAGCAGGAAGTCGGAAAGGTCAATAGCATCAGGCTGTCTGGATTGCAGCTTGCTGCTGGATTCCTTACCTGCACATCAGCTCTTATTTCTGCTACAAATAACTCCACTGATTCACAGTATTGACCTCAGCCTGACCCAGTGACTTTGGCTTCTGCAGAGGGAAATCTGGCAGACTGACAGTGCCTTCATGCCAGTCTGAAGCTCCATTTCCAATAGAGCACACCTTCATGTGTCTCCTTATAGCTTTGAACTGACCAGCTGTATAGAGCTTTGTACAATGTCTGGCTAACAGTTAAGTATATGTCTTCTTGGGGAAGATGTCAACTCATGGGGGACTACCCTAATTAAATAATTTCAAACATTGAACATACCCTGCAGATAAAAGTAAGTGGGATAAAATCTGCAAGAAATATCCAGCTTTAAAATCCTATCAACTGTTGATTTCATCATTTGACAGGATTCTTATTCTTTCTTGATTAAATGACAGCCATTTCTCTTTATTATCATTCCCTAGTCAATAAAATTGATAACACTGTATGACTTACTGAAGCCACAGCAATCATTCTTTACATAAAATCATGTGATTTATTTCTTTCCTGGTTCTAGTCACTTCAAACCTAATTCTTAGAACATGCTCTTTTTTCCTGTCATTTTTTTCCTCTGTGATTATGATCCTCCAAAAGTGCTTTTGTTGTCTCAGCTGCTCTTTCTTGACTACTTTTCGCTCTTCTATCTAAATATTAATCCATTTCCCCTCATTGCCTGTGGAAAAAAACAGTTCAACCCTAAACTTTCCTTTCTTCTTCTGACTATAAAATAATACGTTAAACCTGTAGAAAAGAAAATAAAAATTATACATAACCCAGAGAATTACTGTTAACAGTAATGTGTATTTTCTTTCCAGGCTTTGATATATGTTCATATAAATAACAATATTTATTAGATATTTGGGATAATGCTATACATAATTTTATTGTAATTTTTAAAATTTTAATATCAAATTTTGAGCACTTTCCATGTTCTTCATAAAGGGATATTCTTAGCATTTGGGAAAACAAATGTTTTTTAATGACTGTATAATATTTTACTAGACACTACTATGATTAACTTAATTATATTCAAACTATTGAATGTTTTTTACTATTACAAATAATGCTTCAATGAACAACCTTATAGCTATTTCTAAATTGTCAGAAATAACTTTGGATAAACACCCCTGAACATAGATCTTAGATATAGGTCTGAAATTTTTCCTAACATAGATTTTTAGAAGTAAAATATTACTGAATGAAGGAGCACAAACATTCTGTTCTTTCCTTCCTTCAACAGATATTTGTTTAATAACTATTTTGTGCCAGATGCAGTTATAAACTCTGGAAATACAGTGACGGACAAGATACAACACCAACACTTAAGAAGCCTTCAGTTCAGCAGGGGATATAGTAATTACAATCTCCCTCAGTATTATAGGGTATTAGTTTCAGGACCTCCATGGATACCAAAATCCATGGATGCTCAAGTCCTTTCATAAATGGTGTGGAATTTGCATATAGCCTATGCACATCCTCTGGTATTCTTTCAATCATTGCTAGATTACTTATAACACCTAATACAATTTAAATAGTTATTACAGTGTATTGTTTTTATTTGTATTGTTCTTTATTGTTGTATTGTTATTTTTATTGCTTTTTTAAAAAATAGTTTTCACCTGTGGTTGGTTGAATCCACAGACATGGAACATGCAGATATGGAGGACTGACTGTATACAATTGCATTTATCATGTTAAGTACTGAAATCATGGCAAGTACAGTAGATGTTCCCTTAACCTATATCCACTTACATCATTCCGAGGTATGTGTTGTCCTCCATTCCCAGCCTTAGATTAATGGATTCTCCCAACACTGCATATACTTGGTTAGTTGGTAACCTGCTCCTACTGTTTAAATTAGGTACTTACCAAGAATCAGTTGAATATTTCTGAGAAGTTAGGTGTGAGTGAAAATATGTAAAAGACTAGGAAAAATGATGTCTGGAAAGATTCTGCACTCAGACCTTTCTGCAGCTGTCTTAGATTCTTGAATCCCATCCTGAAAATTTACATACCTTATGATTTCCATTCAGAGAGCCCATCTCAAAGAAAAGGACTTGGTCCTCCATAACAGTTGGTTAAATTATACATTTTTGCAGGGTTTAAATTTTACTATCTCCCCGTTAAGCCACCTGTTGGACTAACTAACCACTGCTGGTCCCAATGACACTGAATAAATGAAGTATTACTTAACAAAATCAAAGCTCTTATAAAATAGTGCCAAACTGCTTCTTTGAAAGTTGGTAGCAATTACAGTCCTCAAAAGTAGTTCATGAGTGCCTTTTTTTTCATAAATTAGCTAGCACTTAGTATTCAAAATCTTTGCTAATTTTATATATATGTGTGTATATATATGTACATATGTCACTGTTAAGATATACTTTTAGCAAATGAATAATGAAATGGAACCAATTTCTATATGTTTATATGTTTATCAAGAATTTGTATTTCTTCCTTTGTGAATTTCCTATTCACCTATAAAGTGTTTGTGCATTTTTCCTTGTTGATTTGGAAAAGATTATTAATGTATTTAGGCTATTACCCCATTACTGTCATAAATATTTTTGAAGTCTGTTTCTTTCATTTTAATTTTATTTGTGATATTCTTATCTGACCCAAGTTTTTAATTTTTGCATAGTCAAATCCATCAATCCAAATCTTTCATCTCTAAACTTATCTATATATTGTGAATGCTGTAACAACCAACAAATTGGATAGGGACTGCAATCTATTGATTAAGATAGAGTCTATTGATTCTCTCTCAAAGCCATTTTCATTTATTTTATTTTATTTTTATTTTACTGCTATTTCTGTGAGTTTATAAAAATTACAGATTATGTGGCATGCTTTTGGCATCTCCTTCTCCACTCTTTAACATCTCTCCTTACAAGGATAAAAGTGAATGTTGTTCTCTATTCACATCATAACTCTTAACCTATGGGTGCTTCCTTACAGTTAAATAAATTGCAAAGCACTTCTGATATATAACTATCTTAGCAAAATATGAGAGCCATGAACTTGGTGTAGGCAGCATGCGTATTATACAAAATACACCAATAATCTTTTAAATGACGTGAATTAGAACCATTGAACGTCCTCGTAAATGTATCACTTATATTTCTGACCTACTGGGTTTGAAACTTTGTGACTGAATCCAGGAATTCACGCCTACTTCAACAATTACTAATTGGATATCTACTCTTAGCAAGACTTGGTGCTAATTGCTGAAGATAACACAGAACAAGATAGACGTGGTTGCCACATTCCTGAAACTCACATTCAAGTGGGAAGAGAGAGATGGGAAACAAATACAACAAATAAAAAAGTAATTATAATTTTAATACCAATTATGAACACGTGAAAAGCACTACAAGAGCTTGTAATTAGGGTTCTTTGAGGAAGGTGTATTATTAGAGATGAGCACTGAAGGATGGAAAATAATTAGCCAGTAGAGTAGACAGCATTTGAATTGGCTGTGTGGCTCACTAAACTCTAAGAGAACCCTATGCTGCCATGTCTGTTTTACATGAGCTTAGCCCCCAGCCAGAGCTGATTAATGTGAGCATGGACATTTGACCCAAGGTGAGCCATTTTGGAAAATAAAGCTAAGGGTAAAGCACCAATACCTCTCTCGTGGTAGAAGAGTCAATATAGTAAGGAGACTCCGCACATTCCTATGGCTCTGTTCTCTGCACGTGAAGGAAGAAAGTTGCAGGAAGAGAAAATGAAGCTCATATCAGAGGAGCATGCAGATGAGAGTTATTCCCCACCCTTCATATGCTTATGTGAGATACTATAGAATGCTTCCAATGAATCCCTCTTTCTCCTAGGGTTATTGAACATGAGTTTCTGCTCATTTATATAAGCAGGCAAGAGGGGAGAATCACATTTCAAACAGAAAAGACAACATATGTCAAGGCTCAAAGCAGACAAATAATATTGACAAAATCCTACAAGATGGAAAGAAAACTCATATGAGATGAGACCAGTCAGGCAAGGAGAGCTGGGATCATATGGGGCCTTACGGACATGTACAGGATTTGGAATTTAGCCTAGGAGCAATTTTCACATTGATCCTACTGAAGCAGAAAGAGGAGCAAACAATCAAAGAAACAAAAAGGCAATCTAGTCATTAAAAATGTGTTCTTCCCAGGCATTTATTAATACTTTCAACAAACATTTTTGAGTGCATACTATGTGCCAGGTGCTACAGAAGTGTAGCTGGGAGTGAGGGAGCAGGAGAGAATAAGCACTTGATTTTCCAGAAAAAAATTATTTAAAAGGTACATTTCTCAAACTAATTTGACATCTGTAAAGATTATAATGAAAGAGACTTAGAGCAGTGATTCTTAACTGGGGGACCCCCCACCCCCACCATGAGGGAGATTTGGCAACGTCTAAATATATTTTTGGTTGCCACAACTGGGATAGGGGGATGATGACATCTAATGGGCTGAAACCAAGGATCCTATTAAAATTCTACCATGCACAGGACAAGCCTCCACAACAAAGAATTATCTGGCCTTAAATATCAATAGTGCCAAACTGAGAAACCCTGCCTAAGAGGAAACAGGTGATAGTTAGACTACCAGACAAGAATAGAAAGTAGTCAAAGAGTAGAAACTTTCCTCAGGCTTTCTCTTCCAGATGATAAACTTGTCTAAGATCGGGGACACTGAAGCTGACAATCCTTTGCCCTCCAGGAACTTACAGTCTTGGGAAGGATAGGCAAGAGAGATATCAATACAGCAACACTGTAGATGAGATACAGATATGCATGCCTTCCTATGGGAACAATGAACAAGTATCTAATCCTGTCTAAGGGGACCAGGGAGCACTTTTCAGGGGAAAGATGTCTTAATTGCTACCTAAGAAAGCATAAGACAAGGATCAGAATCAGTATCAGAAGAATGAGAAAGAATTAGCCAGGCGAAGTTGGCACAGACAGAGGGAAATATTTCAGGCAGAAGGAGACTCAAATGAAAAGACCTGTAGCCAAGGCAGCATACAGGATGTCCATGCGGCTCAGGTTCTCAGGAAGTCTGAAGCAGAGAACCCAAGAAGGGGCAAGATAGAGATAATGCTGGGGAAATTAGATGGAAAGGAATTCAAAACCGAAGCCAATTCTGCAGTAGCCAAGTTAACAGAGGAGTTGTGACTTGGTATATTATGAAGTGTATTATGCAGTGGCATTTTTAGGTTAATTCTGACTTAATATGCTTCAAGTCTATTTTTATATATGTGCCTGAAGTGCCTCACTTCTGTATTTCACTGTGCCTGGATATTTATATCTAGAATGTGATAAATCAGTGATAATGTTATTTGGCATGTTTCACAACCAGTCGATTTGACTGACTCAAGGAATCAACCTAGCATATTTTAAAACTTCTTAAACTTACTTTTTTTATAAGACTACTTATATATGAAACGTCCACCTCTATTGTTCCTTGACAAACCTTCCTTTCATTTTATATATGTGTTAATTTTCACTGATATATCCTTCAACCAGAGATCAGCAATAGGCTGCACAGATTCTAGGATATAAGCCTAAACCAGGGCACTAGCTGAGAGATGACAAAACAAATTGAGCAAGACAACTTGATACCAGTTGCCAGGGAATTATCTGTTTCTAAGGTTATTCCCAATACAGCTCATTGTCTTCAGTATCTATTATACTTTGGAAATTTTTCAGACTTCTTTCTTTTGTTAAATGTCTTTCACTCTTTTAAATATCCAAGATATTTAGTTACATCAAAAGTTTACTATTTTCATGACCAGCCTCCTAGTAAAGGAACAAAGGAAAACGATGTTTCTTTTCTTGAGGGCTTCATTTCAGTTTCTTTTCTGAGAATGTCATACTAAGACAATGGAAAAGTGAGGATGTGGTAGACAGGAGGACATTGGGGAAAGCAGTAACGGGAGGATGAGAGAAATTTAGAATTAAGTAAGGCCAAGGCCAATAGTACAACAGTAAGAAGCCAAAATTTATAGAGGTATCTGAAATCAAGGCAAAGCAAGGTCAGCCAACAGCAGAAAGGTCAAGATCCCAGTTATAAAAGAGACCTTATGCTGGCACAAAGCCTTTTCAAATTAATTCATCGAAGACTGATGGACCCCCGACTTCACACAGAGCACTATGCTTATCCGTGTTTCCTGCTGGAGCAAGAGGCAATACTGGTGAGAGGCCAGACAACAGTCTGCTCGTAGCAGTAGGTGAGTCCCAGTATAAATGTGGTCCATGAGCACTGTATCTGCCATGGACAGTGTGCAACCACAGTGAGGGCAGACCCTGGCAGGACAGCCGCATTATATCATCTCAAAGTCTCTCTCCCTGTATTCGAAATTTGAATAACAGTTAAAATGAGACATCTTTTCCCAAAAGAAAGGTATCTGGGAAGTACCTTTCTCAAACCAGTACATTTCTTACAGGTAAGGCTGACTCAAAAAGTAGAAAGAAAGTTAAAAGGCCAACTGTCTGATACATGACGTACACAAACTGATTAAGAAGGAAGACAGAGAGAGATGGAAGGGCAGATAGAGCCCAGATGAACCATATCATGATTTGAGCTCCTTACTCTTCAACTTACAGACTGCTCAATGCCCGATAAACTTTAAGCAGTGAGAAAAGTTTCAGGAGATTTTAATAGCACTGTCTTCATAGGGATGCACTTTTTCTCTCTTCTTTTTAAAATTTTTATTGAATCATAATTGATTACACATATTTCGGGGGTTCAACATTGACATATGTTGGTCAAATCAATATTACTTGTTTGTATACTGTTACAAATCATACTTATTCTTTATGCCCCTTGTCCAATCTCTCCCCATCTCCCTCTCCCTCCCCCTCCCACCACTGATAACCCTAGATTTCTTCTCTCCTTCTGAAAGAGTAATGGTTACTCTGTTGATTTGTTGCCCAGATGATCTGTCCAGACGCATTTATTTTTTTGCTCATGATTAAAATGTGTATAGAAAATAGTTATATTTAACACTATATCATGAATCTTCTCAGCCACCTACATAAGTTTATTATACACATAAGGACAAAAGATAGGAGGGAAAAGAAGAAAACAAAAATATGGTCTAGTTTTCTCAATCAAAGAGCTCCTCCCCCATGGCAGAACTTGCTCTTTATTTTAGAGTGGTAAGATGGCCAATATCTAAGTGTCTTCTTTCTAAAGGTAGATGCTATTTCAGAACAGCATGTTTTTTAAAAAATTTTTTTAAGTTGAACTCTGTTGTTCTTGAAAATGTCAGGTACAAATTCCCTGAAATGGCTGACATTTTCCATTGCCAAACAATAGATTGCTTAAATCTGTATGAGAAATAAGAGACCAAATTAAGAACCTTAGTTTATTCAGGCTTGTGAGATTTTTATAAAGAGCCCATTTAAAATATTCTCATGTCAGAGTCCAATGCACTCAGTGAAATACTTCCTAGAAATCAAACTAAAACATGCATGCTAGGTCAGGAAAATTCAAATGCTTCCCAATATTTTAAAAATCTCCAAGGCATGAGGAACTCTAATATTTGATAACATTTTAATTGAATAAAAAATGAAAAATACAGGCTAAAAAACTGTGACAAAACCAAAGAACTATTCAACATTAAAGCAGATATTCTTTCTCTTTGAAATGCCCCGCATAAGTCATATTTACACTTAAGGCACAGTTACTTAGTAGGGCAATCAAATTCTCTCTCTCTCTCTCTCTCTCTCTCTCTCTCAGGAATCTTCACTACTACTGAAACACAGGAGTCTCAAGTTCAGCTGCAAGTGATGTGTAAACTTGAGAGCAGATGGGTGGCCATATTCATGGAGAAGCAGAGCTGGTCCACAGATGGAAGGAGACACCAGACATGCAGAGGAAATGTGAGATGGAATCACCGTGTGGATAGAGAGACTAAGGGCTACCTCGGGTCTCAGAATATGTTCAGTGGGTTTTTAGGCAGGAGAATTGAGGCAACCTTCAGAACAAATCTACCTCACTAAAAACACAGGGGTAAAAAGGGCAATCATGAAAGGTTATTTCAGATAGTTCTTTCTGTATAAAACTAAAGATCTGAGGCCCCTGAGTCAGATAAAGAAATTATTTTTCTGTTTGCTGAATTACTCTGCTGCACTCTGTTCTCAAAACAAAGTTGGTGTACTGCTTGGGAAGCAGTGGGACTCTAGATATTGGAAAGATTATATTTAGAGGAAACCAGAAAAATGAGGTTGACCAAACAATTGCAGAAAAAGGAATAAAAAAATTTCAGAACACTGTATTTGGCATTTTATCATGCTCTTAGGTAGTCCATACTTAGAGTAACCTGTAATACATATAAGAAAGTCTTCAAACGATCATAAAGGGAAAAGTTTGTTTTTGGTGATTAACTGAAAGAGTTGTGGATGTTACGTCTGAAGACAAGAGGTCTAGAAGAAAAGACCAGTGTCTGCAAATATTTAAAGGTCCATCACAAAGAAGAAAAAGTCATGTGATGCCTTGCTATCCATTTTCAACAGGTTGAAATTATGCACCAGATGTTATTATTTCTAAGTTTGAAAGTAGACACACATATACACACACAAACATATAAACAAATTTATAAATATATAAAGATGTGAGACAGAACTTCCAAACAACTTCAAACAATTTGATCTTTCAAAAAAATGTAGTAGGCGAACTTGTGAATAGCAAGCTGTGGGTAGTACCTGTACATTAAGCTGGTCAGGACTGTTGTAAAAAGAGTCATGCATTGATTAGGGATTAGAGTATATGACTTTCAAGTGTTTTTTCAATCCCGAAACTCTGTGTCAATATGGTTATGTTTGAAGAGAAAATGTTCAGTGTTATGAAAATAATACACAACTGGCTTATAAAAGGTAGTTTTAAAAACATTTAATAATTTATGCAGAAATGAAGATTTTTGGAGCAGGTAGTACTTTAAAAGATGACAGTTTCATAAACTTATACTTTTTTATTATTCATTTAATAATTTCTATCCTGTAACATCCAAATAAGACCCAAGGAGAACTCCACCTTAAACCGTCTCTACATTTTAGCTAAAAAAGAAATATTTCAGCCTTGAACTTAAGACTTTGACACTGATGGGCAAACATCTCCACTTTGAAAAAGATTCATATCTCCCTAAGTGGTTTTCTGAAAACTATTTCCAGGCATTTTCAGCAAGATTGGTCTGGTCAAGTATAGTTTCAATACTTCAGTATTCAGAACTGAATCATATATACAGAGTCATTTGTCAAAAGAGAAAGTTTGCATTATTAACATTACAATAGTACACAAGAGAGCCAACATTTTCTACATATTTTCAAATGGTTATTATTTCTTTGAGATACAGAAATTTATATTACTAAGATTAAGGTCTTCATTATTTAGGTTAAAAATGGATCATTTTTACAGGAACCAGGTTTTTTTGTTTTGTTTTGTTTTGTTTTTTTGTCTTTTTTACTGACCGGTAATGGGATCGCAACCCTCGGTGTCGCGCCCGTACCGGGGACCGGCAACAGGATCGCAACCCTCGGTGTCGCACCCACACCGCGCTCAGCCAGTGAGCGGGAACCGGTCTCCACATGGGATCTGAACCCTCTGCGGGAGCGCCGCTGCGCTTCCAAGCGGCGCACTCTCCAGTGCGCCACCGGGCCGGCCCAGGAACCAGGTTTTAAAGCTCATTACATCCAAAGATTTCCATTATGATCTAATTTGAAATGAAAGTAAACAGAAATAATAATTTTGTCTGTTAAAATAAGAAGTCATTCTGCTTCAATAAAATATGACAGCACAGTTACAGGAGAGGCAAAATATTGGCTAAGAAACATGGCTAATGAACAATTATCAGCCATGTGAGAAATCATTATCAGTTCGTAGAAAATCAACTTTGTCTCTGAGGGATCACTGGCTGTTTTTTTATCCCTAAATGGTATATTGTTGCTGTCCTGAAAACAGTCCACAAAGCAGTCTCATCTGGCAGCATCACAAAACTTAATAGTATACAAACATTGTACATTTATGTGTTAATATAATACATATAGGCTACCTAAAATTCAAAGAACTTTACCATCATGTTGAACTCAGAGTCAGTTACAGAACAATGTCTAAATTACAAGGAATTAAGCAGAAGAAATGGTCTGCTTGACATGATAGCTTTGAGTTCCCGGGAAAAAAGCTAACAGACAATAAACAAAGATATTTCATAAAGAGAAGAAAGTCAAATGAACAACTCTGAGAAGTTTACAAGGCAATTAATTGAGTTGATGCTATAAATCTCTGGTGCTTGAGAAAGCTCCAGCCTAATCGTGTCCACAGCACTGACAAAAACAGTATGACTATTGAAGTTTATATTATTCTTAATAGTTTTAACTATGTTCCCTTGTTTCAGTGTACTCCATCAGAGACAGTCTCTGGGGAAAAATTTTAAAAAGCATATGGAATCTCCAAATATGCCCAAGACCTTGATTACCCCCAGATTCTGCTTCCCAATATACTAAGCCCAAGGCTTCTCATTGCCTTCTGGTGCCAAGATCTTCAGCACAGAAAATTTCCCAATGAGGAGTTAGTATTAGGTTTTTGAGAGAAGTTCAGAATTGAGACACTAAAAATAAATCCCCTACAGGTATCTAGTAGGTTAGCATGCTTCTGGGGCAATTATCCATTTTCCAAATAGAATATCTCAGCATTTGGATATACAGCCACATATTTTAAAGTTCCTCAGTGTGACCATGGGCATAAGAAATCATTTGATGACTTTAAAGTCTAAGTATTTTGTCACTGGCACTCATATAAATAATCCACAAAATAAGGTTCTACAAGAATACAAAACGTACAACATACCATATGGAAAGAGTTCAGGGCATTCCTATTGATAGTATAGATAAATGATTGCTTAGTCCTGTTTTATAAGACCATAATTTCTTCACTAATACTACAAAGGAATGGTTGTGTTCAACTACCACAGAATTCGTTATAGAAAATACGCTTTTGTTCCGCTTTGCATGATGGTATTGAAAGTCCTATCGGTCTATATTTTGAAATAAAAATACTATATTTACAGCCCAAATTGGGAGTCCAGATCTTTTTTGAAATATGAAACTTTAGCTAAAGAGGAGCAAAAATCAATCTTGAAAAATGGCAATTCTAGAACTAATCAAAAGTAATATCCTAGAACATCTTCATAGGTGCTGCTGCTGTATGTCTGGTATACCAGATAGACTTCTTTTCTATACTTATTAATGCATTAAAAATATTATTGTTATGGCTTGGGAGCTCATATTCCTCAACACATTTTCTTCAAGTTATTAAGATGTTGGGCTTGAGTCAAACAAATATGTATCTTCACTTCCAATAGCATTTTCTAAATGATAAGATTCAAGTTCAAAAAGACCTGTGAAAGATAAATGGTAATCATTCTAGTACTTCTAACAAGGTGATATAGCATTTTCAGTGAGACAATTTCTTAAAAGTTTGTGATTTATTTAGGAATCCCATACTCTGATAAAATAAGGCCACAATCCCAAAACAGATTCACATAAGAAAACCATAAAGGATAACTATTTTTAAGTACTTCCATATACGTTGACTTGATTAGAGCTATTTTATTTGTTTATATAACTTGAACATTATTTCAATTAAAATAAAATCTTAATTTGTGATTGTATAATAACTCTAATTGCATTGTGAAACAATTGCTTGCCTAAAGACAGCCCTGAAAATGCCAGTCACATTTTAGTAAAGGTATTTAATTTTCTTCACAAAACTATAAAGAGATTTCAACAACTGTGAACTTAGTGTGGTAAAACGTTTGCAATTTCAAAATCCAAGCTATAACTCCAGAAAAAGTGAAGACACAAGTTCATCTCCCAGGGGTGTTTCATCAAACAAGTTATTTTGTGATCACAGATTGCAGTCATCTTTTCCTCCTTGCTTCCCACACAGATTTCTCATTCTTCCTTCAGCTGCCTTCTAACACCTATGCTTTCCCTCCCATACAGACCTTTACTCATCCATTACACACCAGCCATCTCCTACTTTCACTGAACTACTCAGGCTGACACATATTTTTGCACTTTCTAGTAATTTTACTTTCAGTCAACATTAAGATGGAATTTTCTTTATCATTTCTTCTGCTGTTATTATATACATTCACACACTTTTTCCCTCTCTGAGAATAAGTAAGATTTTATTAAATATTTATTGTGTTCATATTTTTATCACACAAATGTGTTTTTCTTTAGTCGATAAGTTTCTTGACAGCACAATACTCTATTCATTTTGATACATCTCTTAGTATTTAAGAAATATCTGGCACAAAAATTATGCTCAACACATTTGTTGAATGAACGAATAATAAATAAATTACTGGGAAACAAAACGTTTGCAAGAAAAGAAACCAATAAGAATTTAATATTACTTCTGAAAGTTAATTGTTTTCAATATTTGATATGTACAAATGACTTTAAGAAGCCCATTACCTATATGAGAATTTAAGTTAGAATATAATTATTTGCATGTCACTCTCTGCTCTCTTTGCTTCCACTGTCTTGCAATGTGAGATCCCTGGGTCACTGTTGCCACCAGTGACCCAGGGAACTTTGGACTTCCCAGCCTCAGAAAGTGGATGGACTTTGGACTTAGCTTCAGTAAGTAAGAGACTGTCTGTAAGATCAGAAATTCTTTCTTCTACATGCCCTGCAGTGTCAGGGCACAACCCAGCAGGTAGGCCTCACCGCCGCCACCCATCTCCATCCCCGACCCGGTCCAGTGCATGTGAAGCAGGGAGACATCCAGCAAGGGAGGCAGAAGCTCTGCAGAGACTAAACGCCCTGCAGTGCCGGCGCGTGACCCAGCAGGTAGGCATCACCACCACCGAAGCTCTGAAGAGACCACACATCCTGCGGTGCCACTGTGTGACCCAGCAGGTAGGCCTCACCACCACCAACAGACTGCATCCCCAGCCCAACAGAGTGCACACGGAGCAGGGAGACATCCAGCAGGGGAGGCGGAAGCTCTACAGAGACCACATGCCCTGTGGTGCCAGCATGCAACTCAGCAGCCTGGCCGAGTGCATGTGGAGCAGGGATACATCGAGCAGGGGAGGCAGAAGCTCTGCAGAGACCACATGCCCTAAGGTGCTGGCATGCAACCTAGCAGGTAAGCCTTACTGCCGCTGAAGCTCCGCAGAGACCACACACCCTGCGATGCTGGTGCGCAACCCAGCAGGCAGGCCTGACCACCACCAACAGACTCCATCCCCAGCCCGGCTGAGCATGTGAGAGCAGGGATACGTTAAGCAGGGGAGGTGAAAGCTCCATAAAGACCACACTCCCTGCAGTGCTGGCATGTGACCCAGCAGCCTGGCCGACTGCATGCTGATCAGAGAGGCAGCTCCCCGAGGAGGCCCAAGACCCATGGCAACCACACACACAAGGCACTAGTGGCCAACTGAGCAGACACTGAGGTAGCCATACCAAATTGGCAACCCCAGCAACATCCTAGCCCAACAATAGTGTCAAACCAGTGGACTGTGAAACCCCTTACCACAATGACTAAACATCAAAGGAAAGATACCAGAAATATGAAAAATCAAGAAAGTATGCCACCAAAGGGTGATAACTCTCAAGCTCTAGATCCTATAGAACAAGAAGCCCTTGAAATGTCTGACAAGGAATTTCAAGTGATAATTCTAAGGAAACTGAATGAGATACAAGAAAACCCAGCTAGACAACATGATGAAATGAGGAAAAGTATACAGGACCTGAAAGAAGAAATGTACAAGGAAATCAATGCCCTGAAAAACAATGTAGCAGACCTTGCCAAACTGAAGAATTCATTCAACAAAATACAAAACACAACAGAGACTTTAACCAGCAGGCTTATAGAAGTAGAAGAGAGAACTTCTGACCTTGAAGATGGGCTGTTTGAAATAACACAGGCAGACAAAAAAAAAAAAGAAAGAAGAATTAAAAGCATTAAAGAAAATCTAAGAGAGATATCAGACAACCTTAAGTGCTCAAATATCCGAGTCATGGGTATTCCAGAAGGGGAGGAAAAAGGAGATTGCATTGAAAACACATTCAACAAAATAGTAGCAGAAAACTTCCCAGTTATTAGAAAAGACACAGATCTTCAGATTCAGGAAGCTCAAAGATCCCCAAACGTGTTCAACCCAAAAAGGTCTTCTCCAAGACATGTTATAGTCAAATTGGCAAAACTCAAAGACAAAGAGAGAATCTTAAAAGCTGAAAGAGAAAAGCATCAAATCACCTATAAGGGAGCCCCAATCAGACTAATATCAGACTTTTCATCACAAACTCTAAAAGGCGGAAACGAATGGGATTATATATTCAAAATATTAAAAGACAGAGTTTGCCAGGCAAGAATACTGTATCCCACAAGACTATCCTTCCGAAAAGAAGGGCAAATAGTATACTTCTCAGACAAACAACAACTGCCGGAGTTCACTATCACACGACCACCCTTATAGGAAATTCTCAAGGGAGTACTGGGTTTGGTACCTGAAAAACAACTACCACTGCCATAAAAACCCAAGAAAAATCAAAACCCACTAGTATAATAAAAATGGCATCCATGAAGAGAATACAAACAAACAAAAAGGTTATCTACATCCTAAGGAACCAACAAACACAGAAAACAAACAGTAAATCAGAAAGCAAGGAAAAAAAGATACCTAAGACATCCAAAAAAAAATCAACAAAATGCTAGGATTAAATCAACACTTTTCAATAACAACTCTTAATGTAAAAGATTTAAATTCTCCAATCAAAAGACACAGACTGGCTGACTGGATTAAAAAGGAGGACCCAACTGTATGCTGCCTTCAAGAGACCCACCTCACCCTTAAAGATTCACATAGAGTAAGAGTGAAAGGATGGGAAAAGACTTACCACGCAAACAGAAATGAAAAAAGAGGTGGAGTAGCTATTCTTATATATGATAAAATATACTTTAAACTAAAAACCATAAAAAGAGATAATTAGGGCCACTACATTATAATAAAAGGATTGATCCATCAAGAAGACATAACAATCATAAATATACACGGACCCAATGTTGGAGCAGCCAGAATTATAAAACAAACTCTGTTAGGCCTAAAGAAGGAAATAGACACTAATACCATAATAGCAGAGGACCTGAGCACCCCACTGTCAATATTGGACAGATCATCTAGGCAAAGAATCAGCAGAGAAACACAAGATCTAAACAACATACTAGACCAATTGGACTTGGCAGATATCTACAGAACATTCCATCCAACAATCTCAGAATATTCATTCTTCTCATCAGCACATGGATCATTCTCTAGAACAGACCACATGTTAGGTCACAAATCAAGTCTCAACAAAGCCAAATAAATTGGAATTATCCCTTGTATTTTTAAAGACCACAATGGATTAAAATTAGAAATCAATAACAAATGAAATTCTGGAAACTATACAAACACATGGAAATTAAACAGCATTTACTTAATGACATATGGGTCCACGAAGAAATAAAACAGGAAATTAAAAAATGCATTGAAACTAATGAAAATAATGATACATCATACCAAAACCTGTGGGATACTGCAAAAGCAGTACTAAGGGGGAAATTTATCACATTAAATGCTTACTTCAGAAGAATGGAAAGATGGCAAGTGAACAACCTAACACTTCGCCTTAAAGAACTAGAAAAACAAGAACAATTGAAACCCAAAGTTGGCAGATGGAAAGAAAACATTAAGATCACAGCAGAACTTAATGAAATTGAAATCCAAAAAACAATACAAAAGATCAACGAATCAAAAAGTTGGTTTTTTGAAAAGATAAATAAAATTGACAAACCATTAGCACAGCTAACTAAAAAAAGAGGAGAGAAGATCCAAATAACACAAATTAGAAATGGAAAAGGTGGGGCCGGCCCGGTGGCGCACTAGAGAGTGCGCCGCTTGGGAGCGCGGCGGCGCCCCCGCCCCGGGGGTCGGATCCCACAAACAGACAGGTTCCCGCTCACTGGCTGAGCGAGGTGCGGGCGCAGCGCCGAGGG